>NC_135140.1:12797826-13097934 GCF_051014445.1 Colletes latitarsis
ATTGCATGGTGTTGATCTGACAGTGAAATTAATTAGCTGTTTTTTTTAAATAATATCAAAAGTATTCCTGTATCTAGAGTTGAAGACATCGATTTTTTAAAATATTCTAAGGGACTCAGGAATCATTCGATTAAATGTTAAAACAGAAATTCAAAAATTTGATTGATCGACTGCGTTCAATGAAATTTGACAAATTCTGATTTTTTTTAATTTTCATAGAATATATCGCCATACACGAATTTTAAATTTAACTGATTCGGAATGAAACCCAGAATCCATCGTATCATATATAAAAATTAAAAACAGGTTTGAAGCTGTATGTTTGAAAAAATATTTGAAAATTGCTTTCCCGACAAACTAGATTCAGATATTCGAGTTCTCTTCGAGCACGATCGCTATGCGTGCAGGAAATCAAGCGTTAGCATCTTTGGTTTCGCAAAAGAGTGTCACAATGCCCCCTCGGTTTGCTTCACCGACTCGTCCTTCCTAGACGGGTCGCGTCGGTATGCGCCACGACGCGTCCCGATATGCCAAAATGGGCGTTAAAATGGATTACTAATTGTTACACAATCGCGTGGTTGGTCGAGGTAAACACGAGGTATAACGTAACGTTATCGGTATCGGCATTAACATCAACGAGTACAAGAGTGTTACGTTATCGTAGAAATACGGAGACCGGATTACCGGATAGGAATCGCGTTTATTAATTAACGTACAGTCAGTCGGTCGGTTAACTAACTGGAGTTATCTCGAAATACGAGTGTCGTTTGCCCGTTATAGACGCTATGTAATCGGTCGATCGATTGAACGGTGCGCTCATCTTTACGGGACCAAGTTTTCGAGAACTAGAACGACTAGAACTCGAGTGCTTGACCGAAGACGACGGTTCGCGCGGTTACTGACACTGGGGATCTTCGATCGGGCCGAACGAGGCACCGAATGCCACTCTAGAAAATACCCACGATCGAGCATATTCCTTAAAAACGAAAGAAATAAATAAAAATACCAGAATTCCAACGTTTTTAATTATTCATTGATTTTTAATTGTACCTTGACGAACACTGCTTGGATGGTCTCGCTTAACGTGGCAATATAAATAGTATAAATTTAATTCTATTATTCTTATTTATTTACTATCTCACAAATTAGTCGTCCCAGAAACTCGTGACGTTATTTTTAAACCGACGAGAATAAAATTTGTAACTTGGTAGGAGAAACACGAAAATCGATTCAGGACACGTCTGATAAATTATCACTCGTTTTGTACGTTGGAAATATTTTTTAGTGGCTAACGAATTCGGAAATATCAATATACTAAAAATAGTATCGAATAGCATTTCATAGAAAAATCAAAGGAGTTTTATAATGGCTTTGTCGAAAAGTTGCGTGGGAGTTGTTGAACGAAAAAGGGGTTGCAGTGCTCGATTGTCCATTTGTGAAAATAATTTCCAAAATTCAATCAGGGGATTCTCCTCTTTCAAAGTATGTATTTAATAACATCGTCTTGCAAAAGGAGCGTTTTCTTGCTACTTGCGCTTTCGTTGGCACGCCTCCAAGAACTCTCAATTGCGATTGTACGTGTTTCGGTATCGGGGTCTTTGAAGCGCTGACTATGATTAACTAATAAATCTTAGAAACCATTGTTCCTCGAGCAATTATACGCCTTTTAATAATTACCGAGTCCGGTAACTCTTTGTTCGATGTTTCATTGTTGGAGTAAAAAGTGAGACTGAAACTATAAATACATACGTGGCCGGTTCCCCGCTCAAAACCACCCAAAAAACGCAAGAACGATCCACTCGGTGTCCAACTTTCTCTTCCCAAACTTTGACTCGTCAATTTCTACTTTCAACTTTAAAGATTTGCAATTATAATCACACTGCAATTGGATCGTAATTCCTGTATAATTACGTCTAATCGTATCGTGGTAAATGTAATCTGATTGCATTTTGCCCACCTCTGCCTGCACTTAGGATATCTGACGACGAGTAAATAATTAGCTATCGCTATCAGTTTCGAAAGGCCTACTCAATTCATTATTTTCGAGGTACAATAGTCGTAAGTAATTAGACCCTCTGGAGACTGTCTATTGACTAGTACCGCCATTTCATAGCGACTCATGTGACCTATTACGTATGGGTTACACGTATCGTAATTGAATATAGATCTGTCAATTTAAATTTCGATATGTACAAACGTTTGCACCTATGTATACGATGTTGGGATCTGACCATGATTGAATATAGATCTGTCGATTAAATTTTTGATGTGTTCAAACGTTTGTGCCTGTCTGTCAATTTAAGTTTTCATATATGCAAACATTCGTATCTAACAGTTGTTTCTGACTAAAACTTGCTTGGACGGAGAGGAATATATTTTTCTGCTTATACATACGTAGAAAAATATCTAATTCTATTTTAGGAGTTAATAGTGCGTTTTATTTTCTAGCATTTTTGGATAATTTTAATTCGATTTTCGTTCACAATATGTTTTTAATTTAATGCAATTTTGGGCAAGAAAGTAAAAATTCTATAATACCAAGTAAAATTAAATTTTACAGCGTGTGCATGGTAATGAGTACCGTGATATCTTAAGATTAATTATTACTCTATTTTCCAGATAATTCCCTCGGTGCACTTCGACAGAAAACCACAGGGACAAATTAATCGCTTGTCGTACAACGAGTCTGACTCGTAACAAGTTCTTGATGTCAAGATTCGCCATCAAGCCTTATGTATACTAAAATCAATACATTTTTTGGCCATTCCTGGCACGAACAAATTGAAACAAAATTAAATAGTACACGTTTGAAAAATAATTTCAAATTAAATCGTACGTCGAGGGGCGAATATGAAACTTTGAAAAACTGAATTTCGATTGGAATTTCGACGAGTGCTCGTACAGCACTGTTTCCTGCGCCATCGACATTGCTCTGAATTCCTTATAGGAACGGTGCTGTCGGCAATGACCTGGGCGTACCGTACAAAGAGAGGCGAAGGGCCTTTCGGGTACATTGCACGCGGATCCGAAGGAGCCTGGATCCGATCACGGTCCTTGACAATGTACTCCCCGGGTACGGAGATGGAAACGACACGACGAAAGGACCCTGAACGCGTCCAGCGTCCGATGGGTGGAAGGGAACGGCGAAGTGGACGAAACGAATCTCGTTTCGGTCGGGGACGTAATGTAACAGAGGTGGCGAAATGAAGCGGGCTCGAGCACGCCCGTTCGATTCAAGACCGCGTGCTGGTGGGAGAGGTCAGAATCGAGGAATAAAAGCGCACCCGCTCAGCTGGTCGAGCATCATTCGACTCTCAGCGATCTCAGTTGCTAAGTATCCAAGTTTCGTGTGAGAAGCATCAACCCTGTCAGCTACCATGTACAAACTCGTCGCCTTGTTCGCTCTGTTGGCCTGCGCCGTGGCTGCACCAACGCCAGGTTTCCTGGCTGCACCAGCCCCGGTGGTCGCCGCGGCGCCCCTCGCCGTGGCCCACACCGTTCCTGTCGCCACCAGCTACGCCAACACCTACAAAGTCAGCGTGAAGAGCCCGCTGATCGCCACAGCACCCTACATCCACGCTGCGCCCATCGCTCCGGTAGCCACCGCCGCCTTGGTCAAGACTTCCGCTCCGATCGTCGCAGCTGCACCGGCCGCGACCGTCTACGCTCACAGCCCGATCGTAGCCGCCGCTGCCTACACATACTGAATCAAAACGGACCGGCCATCTTGTCTCCAAGCCGCTCTAGTCGATCCTTACCCGACCACGACCTCGCCAAACGCGATGACCAACGATCGCGACCCGATGCTGTCGACTAATCATCACGAATAAAATTTATCCATTCTCAAATCAACGTTGCCATTTATTGTCTCTTCGATTTCACCTTCCTTTTCTTACTGACTCGCTGGGATCGGCGATAGATTTAAGTTCGTATCATTGCAATTTAAAATGATACTTATCGAGTTCTGTGACTGTAAGCATTGTTCACTGGCTGGGTAAGTTGGCACTTAGCAAATAGGTCGACTTACTCTTTGTTTCTCTTGGCACATTCTCTTTCCAATTGCCATAACTTACCCCTAGGTGAATTGTATGGAAATATGGCAGCTTGCTATTGTAGACTCACATCAGTAAGACAACCCAAGCAGGTCTTGTCTCAGATGCTCGAGACATTCAATGGTTTTTTTTGGTCCTTTTTTCCTGGGAGGCTGCAGTACCTTGGGCTGGGGCCTAAAACCTCCATTGAAAATGAGTATTAGTGTCTGGTTATGTTAGGATGGAGTGATTTTTGTGTCTACTTCATGTGTTAGTGTTCGAGGGAACAGTTTGAAAAACCTCATTTTCATAAGGGATATTCAATAGTTGAGTATTTGTGAGAGAACATAGACCTCTGCTGGCGAGTGTGGGATGTGTCGTCATAGTAATAACTCTTTGCACTCCACTGGACGCCGCTATGGCGACATAGTGCATAGCTCGATTCGAGTTTCCTTTATGATAATACAAATTTAGCCAAAAAGAATATTCTTTTATTTTTAGAAGTCACATTATAGAATTGCGTTTAGCATTGCTAATCGTTCATATTAATAAAGACTCCCCGGAGTACAAAGGGTTAACATAATTTCCATTAATTCAAAACTCACCCTACGATTACCCATTACTTCTATTTATTTCACTGTTCGTTTAAAGTAACGTGGAATATAAAGTAATTTCGAAAATATTGGAAAACCAGGGGCGGTGGTCTAATGAAAGTAGACTTCCTGCGACGAGAAAAATATGTACACGCTCGGGACGCGTTCCAACGATCGTGTCGTCGGAAAATTACTTGGAGTCGAACGTAGGGACGAGCAATGTACATATTTGCGTCGAACCGGGAACCGGTTATAATCGTCAACTCGATTTTTGTCATCCAAACAGGCACGCCCTTGCCTCCTCTTGCGGGGTTACCGACACCATGTTTTGCACGGGAAGCCACCGATAATGCTTTTACTCTTTGCAACGTTCGATAAGGATTAACTAGACATCGAGATGTTCCGGTGGGAATCCGATTTAAACGACCATCTTGTTTTAGATATTTATTTTGCACGCGGGATAAACCTTTTATATACGTGTAAGGTGGAGCTGGGCGAAACGTAGTTTGAATTATTACCATGATTAACCCCGAGATCTAGCCAGTGATTAATGATAGCGGTTATTCAGACACGATTGACTCGTTTAATGCTAATCATGAAGTAATTACAAGTTTTATTATGATTGGATTAATAATGGCACTCAACGCTTCCTTGGAAAGTATGATATTTATTATGTGATTAAAACAGATACAATCTACTAACACATACACAGTACAGTCTATTAATAAAAATAAATTCAATTCAATAGTTGGTCGTTTACTTGAGAAAGTTAGGTAAACTATGTATTTGATTGGCTTATTTTTCAGTGATTTTTCCATCGTGTACTTGGTAATATAATATAAATTTTATATTAATTTATATAATTTAGTTTTTATCGTGAATATTCGCACACCAAATCGAATACTCGCGCATAAGTGCAACGGAGTACTTGGACTTTAGCATAAGTAGAAACAGTAGGTGGTGGGCAGACATATCAGAGCTGCTCTCGATCGTACGCGCGTCCGATGAATTTTCAAATTTAATTATCTCGAAAACGAAGCCTCAAATGAAAAATTTTCATTCCTCGTTTTCGATTTGTTTATTCACCCTTTTTTTGGTTATATCATCGATATTGAGATATCCTGTATGTAAAAGTTTATTTGAATAAAAAAAAGGCAAACCATGCGTACTACTAAATAAATATGTACGTAAGATGTCAAAATTTAAAAATCTATACTTTTCTTATTGAAAAAAAATTCCTAAAAAGACCAAAATAATGGAACTCGGGACTAGAATACCTCTTCTTTATTAACGATTTCTGTGGAATCTAATTCAGCGAGGTATCCAATTTTTCCAAAAATCCTACGAATCGAAGCCGCCATGCAGCGCGAAATTTTATGCGCGCGATTGAAATCCCGCGTGCTGTTTTGCCGGACGATTCAGCATTTCCAAAGATTTTTACGATCGTCGGAATGCCGCGGGGGAAAAAATTTCTCGAGATTTTCTATCTCATCGTCGACTGAAGGTGGAGCGGGGTAACGCGGCAAGTCCCGCCCCTGGACGAAGAATGCAACGATGTGCCGGGACGGGACCACTGGTCCCGCGAACGAGGACGAGTTTTCTTTTTACAGCACCCTCAGGATCTCTATAAGTACGAGAGGTCCGACTCGATCCTCGTTCAGAAATAGAGGTGCGTTTCAAGCCGTGCAAGCAGAAATCGCGGAATCGTCATGATTGGATACGTGAGTACAGCTTACCGATATCCCATAAATTCCAACATCTCCATATTTTTCTTTCTTCGCGGGTTACACGGATTTCCCGAATAACAAAGTCGATCTCGCGCCTCTTTCGTAGATTTTCCTGGCAGCCGTGCTCGGCACTGCTTGCGCCGCTCCAGCTTCGCCGTCGGAGTCCCCGGAACCTGCTCCACTGGCCAGCTCGTCCCCAGCACCCTCCTTGCTGTCTGCGTTGCCTGTGGACGCTGCACAACAAGCACCGTCGTCGGCGGCCGTCGCAGCGGAATTCGCCTCGCCGCCCGCGCGATCCCCAGCCTCTTCACCAAAGGCGCTATCCCTGGTGTCTGAAATCAAAACGCCAGCCTCGACCGCGAAACTGACGCCTATAATCGCGCCCCTAGCGACGCCCCTAGCCGCCGCGACGCCTCTCCTTTCGCCTCTCCAGGTTTGTACCTTGACCAACGAGGCGAGACACAGATAACTCTGTCCTCATTTGGCGATTGTTCGTATACAAGACCTCTACAGGATTATTAGTTTGCTTTTCGTTACGTATGTACTGTTGGGGGACGAGATGATGACAAAGTAAACGACGGGGAGTCGCACAGTCCCCTCCACTTCTTAGGTTCTTGGTTGTTATTGGGCAAGTCGACCAAGAACCACGCCTCTGAACAGTGGAGGGGATTACTTGCCAACATCTCGTCTGCAAACAGTACTTACAAGACTGGAGGAATCGATTAAAAATCTTATAATCTACGCCTCAGATTCTTCAAGATCAAATTTTATTACGATCGAACTATCTGAACAAAGTCGTAAATGGAATGGATCGTTGTTATGGTTCCCTAAAAAAATTTATTTGCGTAGAAAGTTTCGTCTCCTCCAAAAGAACATCGTACTGCAATGCAGACAGCTGAAAAATTTCGAATATCGTAATTGCAAATGAGCTTTGTGCCTCCAACTGACGAACTATCGTTTGTTTTAGGTTTCCGCCTACGCCTATGCAGTACCAGCTCCTGCGCCACTCGAGCTGGTAGCGGCACCTTCCAGCTACTCCATCGAACAACACGGCTATCGCATTACCTACTGATTCCGCGAATCGTCATTCACCAAGAACCTGGCGTACCATCTACAGGGTACAAGCTTTCTCTCTCATCCGTGATCATTTTTGTACCGTGCATCGATAAATTTGTTTCATGTCGGAACAGCAAGCAATATCAAAATACATATCCTTTTCGTAACACGAGAAGTTTGACCATGGTACCTATCGACGTCTCCCATCACCTCTTTGCCCCCCGTGCGATCGAAACGGAAAGTGAAAATTCATATCCTGCTTTCTCCTACGTTAACGAAACTCATTTCACCCGTTAGCTGGGCGGCGCGTCAAGAATAACGAACGATACTCAAAACGTAATTCGTAATATGTAATATATAATGTCGAGTATTTGGAAAGATCTTTCTCTATTTCATTCAATGTTAGTTTAATTTTAATAATAAAAAGTAATTATTTACGCGATTGATTTTAATTCGATATCCCAAATAGCTAACTATATTCTAATATAGATGTTCTAATATAGATTGGTAAAAATTGAATCTCTTAGCGATTGTAATAAAATTTCACTTTTTTTAGACTCATCTGTACATTATAAGGAGGTATTTGAAACGTACTCTTTTCAGTAATAAATCAAGCTTCTGCGATTACCTAATACACATTATTAATTATGAATGTCTTGCTTTGTTAGCGACTTATTTGACTCGTGTTGGTTGACCGATTTTCCAGCAACTTTCCGAAAGAAACGATTCGATAGCGATCTCGCGACGGGCCTACTTGGAGCAAGTTGTGGGTAAAACCCAGAGAGTTGCGAGAGAGGGTGGAAAATCCAGATTATGCAATCGTGCAGCGCAAAAGTCTATCAGCGTCCACCGTATGCAGCTAATCGGATCGTGCATTTGCAACCGTTAACGGGTTGACTGACCAGCGAATTTTTCGTGACTTTTTATTTTTAAATTATTATGTGAAAGCTAGAAACCTTTGATACTTCGACGATGTAAACGATGATAATAACATGATATATTTTAAAAACCTATAAGCTTGGTTGCACATTGAAAAGATTAGCCCCACTAGACTATATAATTAAACCAAAAAAAGTAAATATGTTCGTTGTATTTTAAGAAAACTGTAAACACTTTATTGATCGATACCACCTGAATAGAATTCTCAGAATTGGGACATATTCGTACTTGCAAACGAACTTATTTGTGTTAGAAGCTAATATAAGCGTTCCAAGATGGCTTCCAATGTCGAAGTTTCCGAAGTCGACCAGTTCCGGAACCGCAGATGGAAACAATAGTTGTCGATTCTCTACGACTCGTTAGCATCTTCGAATCGACTCGACGTTTTGACAACACGAGAAGCACTTTCTCCCGGATCTCGACAGAGCGAAATGGAACAACCGACCACGGAAAAGGTGTTCGTGGTGGCGTTCCTACATAGTCGCCTTTGATGATTTCCGAAGACCGCCCGTACGATTCCAAAACTGGAAAATGTTTCTGACATTGGACAATCGTTTGCTTTTCTCCTACCCACCGGTAAGATGATATAGGAGAAACCGTCGACTTTCTTACAATGGCTGCGTCATTCGGTGACTTCAAGTTAATCATCGAGGACCAAGCGACGAAACGATACGATTTTTACCCAAAACATTTTATAATTCAGGAGAAAAACAGAAAATTGACCATCAAGAGTTCTTGTATGGTAGTTTGAACGTTTAAAAAAACTTGTAATTTATCATAATACTGCAAAGAAATAACTACCAAACAATTATTAAATTCTTGAAATATCTTTTCACAAGCACAATTCAATACGTTCTCTGTATTTTGTTACGAACGTATGGAAAATCCTGAACTCTATCTGTTACGCTAGAGTCATTAGCATAAACAAATGGAGTACAATTTTGATACACGTAGAATCACCGTAGTAGCGAGAAATAGAAGTCATTCGTTGCAGAATAGTCTTTTGTTCATTGTTGTTTTGAAAGTTTCTTGAATACGTGTTTGAAGAAGTCATTTAATATACGTTTTAATATTATCTATAACTTTCGTTGTAGAGATAAAAGGATTGATTTCCATTTAAAAAATTAAAGGCTACAATATAGAGATTTATATTTATGCTGATATTTATTTATACATCACAGTGGATTAAATATCGTGCTTTGCCTGTTTGAATATTCAATGCATTCGCGAGTAATAATGGCTCCAGAAGAGTAATCCTGTTTGAATCATTGAATTAATAAAAATTGAAGTACCTTCATTGGTTTTTGAGAAAATTGTAACGCTTTATTCGAATCACATGGATCGTGGATGTTCCGTGTTTCGTTATTTGCCCAACCATGGAGGGTTCTAAGAATTTCCTATTTATAAGCGAGCACGTTTACCTGAGACGTTCGTACTTTTCGTGGACGTCATTACGCAAGCCCATTATCGAAAATCCTGTGTTACACAATTTGCCTGCGTACGTACGCACGCACCTAGCCTACACCGTGTCACACATCGCATCGCGTCATCCACGATTCGATGTCCCAACGAAGCTACAATAGACCGTCAAGTTAATCGTAAAATCAACATATGAATGTATCAGAAAATTATTCGCGAATTAAAGAAGAATCTAAGATCCAAGACACGAATTAAAATTATTTTCTAACTGTTAAACGTAAGAAAGTAACAATGCAAGCTGTCATAAAAACCTGATTAAGGATCTAAGATCTAAGACATGAACTAAAATTATTTTCAAACTGTATAAGAAAATAGAATTGTAAAAAGTAACAGTGCAAGTTATAAAAACCTGATCTATAAGAGTACATAAATTAATATAAGAATTTTGTTCAGTCAGATTTTGGCATTTGGATGAGTTAATTCTTTGATAGGTGTCTATTGGTGATCAAATGATCGGTCGATTGCGTACGATGAACGCCTACGAGCGTTCAGCAACAGGTGTCAGAGACTTTAAGGGATGTACGCTAAAATAAGATGACGATCCAGAACAACGAAATTATGAAGCTCTGTCTCGATTATTAATACCTAAAATATCATTTAATCTTTTCTCTATTATAGAAAACTTTCACTCTCTCATGTGAAATTAGATTCGCTTCGAGATCTTTTAAAAACATTTTCCAAAGCGAATTACGAACTCATCTGTAAATACAATTTACTCGTAAACTACCCTCTGTATGAAGAAATGGTTTAGATAAAAATTGAATACTTGTATATTTTTCTGTTCTCTGTTGTAGCAAAAGGGTTCTCACCCCCCGTTAAATAAATCGATAAATAAATGAATACTCGTATATTAAACTAACGTACATTTTTCTGTTTTCTGTTGCAGAAAATTTCTCACAAACAAATGGGACTGCAGTGCATCGAAAGGCAACAAGTGCCAAGAATTCAAGAGACGACCGTCGATCGACGTCCGACGGTTCGAGGAACCTATCCAAAACGGATGTCCGGCTGCACGGTGAGTCAGAAACGTACCCCACCGTGAACTCGTACACTGTTACAGCATCTCCGAAAGGGACGTCTATATAAGATACGAATGGCGTCGGTAAACGCGCAGAGTAACCTCGTTCACGGAGAAAGTGTTTGGTTAGAGAGCGAAACTCCTCGACGCATCGCAGACGATCGCTGTCGGTCGTTGGTTGCAGACATTCCCGCAAACAAGGAATTTTTATCAGGACCTCGACGAAATCCGCAACCCCTAAGGTGAGTTTCCCAAGCCCCGCAATTTTTAATCCATTTTCACTTTTTTCCAGTAGCTCCCGTTTTATTATCGTTACGTTTTCGTTCGATCGATGCACGCCATAAAGGGTTCTTCAATAATTTCTCCGGGTCTCTGTTCTCCGCCAACCTTGTCCGCGTCGTACGATTATTACGCAATAACTTTCACCGTGTTCGAAAATTTTCGAAACAACAACCGCTGGAAGAGGCGCGAAAGTGTTTTGGGTGCGAAGACTCGTTTAGCGACTTTCTCCCGACATCCTCTCGCTTTCGTTAGATCGTCAGACGATCATCGTCCGTATCGTTCGCGTTAGTGCTCGTTCCTCGACCGGTGAGAACGCCTCTACGAGCATTCGCTGTTCGCGATTAATTTCCTAACGATTTTCCCCCCCCCCGAGTGAAACGAGACGATTTCGATTTCGTCGACAACCGGTCCGGCGAAAGGAAAGTAAGATGATCTGCTTTCGCTCGGGCGCTGTTCGCGATCCGATTCTCACGATCGCCATGCGATCCGTGGCTAATTATATTCGCGATCGACGAACATAAACTTCTGTTCACTATTTAAACATTTTTACTTGTCATTTTTGTGAATCGACAGTGTTCCGTGACTTTCAACAGATTTTCTTTGGTTTATTTTCGAACGATGTCGTTTGGTTATCTTTGGATATCGAAAATTTCTATTCGTCATTTGTGAATCTAATCGGCGTTTTCAACGGATTTTCTTCGTTTATTTTAGGATGATACTCTGGGTAGTTTGGTTACTCGGCGTAGCGGTGCAAGCACAGATAGAGACGTCCTCCCCGATGCGTTTCGAGGAATCGGAGGGACGCGAATGGTCCTGGCAAAATGGTCCTGGCAACGCGCAATCGATCGGTGGATCGCAACTGGACAACACGGATAAGAGAAACGTGGCGGAATCAAACGCGAGCGTAGAAAACGTGGACGATAGATCGAGGGAGCAACGATCGGTAAGTGACACGATCGTCGTTTCTCCGCTCGTAGAGAAGTACGTTTAACGAGCATCGAATGGTTGGTTTTTTGCTGCAGGCGGAGTCGTTGATCGAGGAAATCCTCGTCTCTAACCGGCAGGGTCGCAACATCGAGGGTTACGATCAAGTGTATGCTGACCCGGACGTGAAGAATGCGCTCCAGATAGGAAACGACACGATCGCTCGATCGTACATTCGGGACAAACTGTGCACGCTGGGATTAATGAACGTGAGTATACGTGCGTTACAACCGTTAGAAGCTAAAGAAAATATAGGCGGTTCAAGATTTTCAGATTTCAGAATTTCTTTACTATTAACACCACAACTACCGACACTTATAGTGTATTTATTTGTACCAAAGAAATTAAAACGATAGATATCTGAAGAAACATATAATGCATTGCAGATAAATGTTTCTATATACACATGAAAACAATAAAAAGAAGTTCATATGAACATACGTCCTATTCGATCTTGTTTTCGAGTTATGACGAATTCAATCTCGAAACAAGGAGACGTTTTACCATCGACTGTCTTACCCTTTCCATTTGTCCAGGAATTGTTCGCGTAGCATTTCGGCGTTATGAATAGGCACTTTCGAAATAATTATACCAACATACAACTCGTCGTAGCTCGAAAACAAGACTCGAATAGGACGTATGTGTACATGAACTTTCTTTATTGTTTTCGCGCGTAGAATCTAATCCTGTATTTGAACGGTTTCCCCTCGTTTCCAGTGCGAAAACATCGAAGGACGTCGACCGTACTACTCCCCCCATCGCGGGATCTACCCCCAGGACATAATTTACGCCCAACCGGTGACCATTAAGCCAGTTGGAAGACCTTTGCCAGCGATCCCCGTGAAAAGACCCTACGGGCTAGGAAAACCCGTGCCTCCGCCTCTTCCACCCCCTGGAAGTTTCGCCTCTTCCGGCCCGACACCAGAACTGATCTACGGGATCGGTGGTCCCCCGCATCCCCCTTCGATTTCCCAGTTCGGTCCTCCGCCGTCCGGTCTGATCGGTTCATACCCGAATTTCAAGAAGCCTGGACCACCGTTTTCCGCGTCGAAACCTGTGTACGAGGCTGGAACTGGCTTCGAGTACGATGGGAACGATCAGTTCATCGACAAGAAGCAAATCTCCTTACGGCCAACAAGTCATCTCGGCGCGGACCCCGTTCAGCAACACGTTCACCATCACTATCACCACGCTGAGGGCGGCCAAAGCGTACCATCGAACCCATCGATCTATGGTCAGAGTTATGGCACCGTGGGAGCGACCTACGACCTCCCAGGAACCGGGATTCCAGGTGGCTACCAAGATCTCGACGATTACAAGAAGGCGTTCAAAGTGAAAGCGACGGGGAACAAGGAGGCGAACGGTTTCATCGGTTCCGCGTCGGCGAGCAACTACGCCGAACGGTATCCCGTTTACGAGAAACCCACGCGCGACACCGCCTTCAGCAAATCGGACGGTCAGAAAACAGGCAAATACTACGGTTCGGGCAACTACTTGTCCCCGAACACCGTGCAAGCCTCCAACGGCGATTACGCGTTCGGTGGGACCACCAACAACAACAATTACTATTCACAGAACTCCTACGAAAACGATAATAACTTTGGAAACGACTTCTCGGCGAACTATGCGCCTGACTGCGTTTGCGTTCCCTACGAACAGTGCCCTGGCGAACATGCTGGACGCAAGGACGATCTGTTCCTTCCTATCGATCCGCGGAATTTGAACAAAAATATCGACGCTGAAAACGTAGAGGCAGGCGTCGAAGGGAATGGAACTTTAGCGACTGTGGTGCGGGCGGAGAAGGATGACGAGACTTCCGGTGAAAATGACAGGACCAAGAGGCAGACCAGCGAAGCGTCTGAGGACGTCGAGGCTAGGAAGAAGGGAAACGGAGAAGGGGTAAGATTGCATTTTTGTGTAGATACGAGTACCATACAGAGATAACTTGTTGGCACCTAGAAGCTACAAACTTCGCCTGGTTTCCATCAGAAAACTCCACTTCTAGCTTCTTAGCTATTTAGTTCAATACGGTTCTATCCTACTCTAGCTTCATTAATTCGCGATGGAATTGTAGTTGTGATCGACTAATAGTAATAATACATATGAGGACAGGCGTTGCTATCAACAAGTCATCTTTGAATGGTACTATTGGGAGACGAGACGTTGGCACGCTACCCACAAGCTAAACGACAACAGGAGGAATCGTCTTAAATTCTTAGTTACTATTTTCTAAGTCGATCACGAGCCCCTAAACAAGCTAAGGACCAAAACAGTGGAGTTTAGTTCGTAGGTGGTCGCCATCTTGTCTCCCAATAGTAACAGAAGCCGTCGTCGTCGGCGCTGTCGTCGTTCCCGCTCGAAATCACGGCGTAAAAAGCACGAAAATACGGAAACTAGGATCTCTCTCTGCGTGACTGTTCGACTCTCTGGTTGCAGAGACTCGACGCTAGCGATCTGGACTCTTCGAAATTAAACGTCAAGCCAACTTGGGGGATCAGTTTCGGTCTACCGCAAACCGGTGGACCGTACCCCGTCGGTCAATACGGCGCTAATGCCCTGGTGAATCCGTACGGAGGGTACGGTTCGGCCGAGCAGGGCTTAAATTTTGGCCTGGTTTCCGTGAATCCTCTGCTAGCCGTACAATTCACCAAAGACGAGTACGGCGACAAAGTGGTAAAACCGTTTGTAAATTTTCACGTGACGCCGAATCGAGGCCTCGTGCAGAAGCTCGGTCATTTGCTCGCTCACAAGAAGCAGACGCTCTACGAGACTAACGGTGGCAATTACGCGCCTCAATATTATCCCTCGAAGCCTACCGTGTTTTATGAGAAACCGTACTACGCGAAACCTCACCATCCGCCTCCGTACGTTTACTCGAGCCATCGCGAGACCCCTTACACGGACGAGTACTCGGATTATTATCGTGACGGGGACAATTACGATTACGATTACGAGGATCATCCCCACTATTACGGTGTAGCGCGTACCAACAACGATAAAAGTCAGCCTGACGAGGGACACGGACAGGCGGTTCCAAAAGCTGGAACCGCCGGGAAAGTATCCTTTCCAAACAGAAGAAAGCGTGACGCGCGATCGCGGTTACCGTTAACGAACGACACGACGGAGGTAAGTACTGTACGCCCGTGAGAAGTTGGCTAGTGAAAGAAATGCGGATCTGATTGGTGCCTGGATCTCTACTTTAGTTTAAAGCTCGTCGCTAGCCAACTTCTCGCGGACGCGCGACGAGTATCGACTACGGTGAACCGTCGATCGATAGTAATCGAAAGGAATATGGACATACGCGTCGAAAGGTTGAAACGGCGGAACGGATGGGGCTCGATTGTAATTAGCAATAAGCGATGGTTAGCCCTGCATATATTGTGTATTATGGACTCTTTATTTTGGGAGCCATAATAGGGAGGAAACTGTACGTCTATTAATCGAGCATTTGGTACTGGTATCGTGTAAACCTGGGTGAAATATCAGTATGAGTCAAAAATGACTCCGGCATAGGACTCCGAACGGCTACACTTCGTTTTGGGGTACCATTTTTCGCCAGCACTCCGTGAATAGAGATTCTGGGTACTGTATTTAATAGCGTTATAACAACTTCAATTTTATGTAATAATGGTCCGGGTTAAGACTAAAAATTGCTATATATCGTCTCTGTTTATCGAGCACGATCGAAGAACTGACCCAAGACGAAGTTTCTCTAAACTGTAGCAGACGAAGGGTCACGGTTTACGGTCGCGATAAGCTTCGTCCCGTTTCGAAACGTCGTTCGTCGTCCAACGAGAAATTTGATTTCCTCGATAGAGACAATTCATCGCCGGTGCCCCTCGAATATGCGGACCAGGACTCGTCTGCTGCCCGAGGAGACAATCCACGACGAAACCACGACCCGGTCAGTGCGGAATCAGGTACACGCAGGGCATCAACGGACGCATCAAAACTCCTTCAAACGTCGACGGAGACGCAGAATTCGGTACGTTGTTTCGTCACGTAACATGTGGGGACCAAGAGTAATTCCTCTTACCACTTTAAGTATTTGACACCGCCTCTGTTACGTCAACGATAAATGGAAGTTATTAGGTTGATAGACGTCGTTTGACGTAGTTTGAGGTCGATCATCGCGATCTATGAAACTAATACTGGTGTGTAATCGATCGATTCGCAGGTGAATATCCATGGCAGGTCGCGATTCTGAAGAAGGACCCAACGGAGAGCGTGTACGTTTGCGGTGGTACCCTGGTTTCTCCTAAACACATCCTGACGGCGGCGCATTGCGTGAAAACCTACGCGGCTCGAGATCTTCGCGTTCGACTCGGGGAATGGGACGTGAATCACGACGTAGAGTTCTATCCATACATCGAAAGGGACGTGGCCAGCATCCACGTGCATCCTGAATTTTATGCCGGTACCTTGTACAACGATATCGCCATATTGAGGTTCGAACATCAAGTCGACTTCCAAAGGAACCCCCACGTCAATCCTGCCTGTCTTCCAGACAAACGTGACGATTTTGCAAGGAGCAGGTGAGTACTTTTTTTTTAAAATCTCTTTAGTTAACCATCAACACGTTTATTACAGAGGAATTTGCCTAATTTATTACGTTCTATCGTTAACTCTTGATTTTGTGGTGTATGGAGAGGTTTGGACAATTGATAATACTCCATAGAAATTTATTTATGTAGTAGGGTTCATGGGTACCTACAAAAAAGTATTAGACAACTTTTCCGTAGAGCGTCAAACAAATTTATTAAAAATCGAAAACGAATTTTTAAGAAGAATCGACAGGGGATATGTGCAGAAATTTTTCGGTGAAAAAAAAATTTCAAATCGTTCTGGAAAAATTATTATTAGTTGCGGGGGTCAATTACAATCAGTTTTGGTGAATGGACATACCCTCGAAATCCTAACCACTTTCGAGAAAAAAATTCTTTATCGAAAATATAATGTCTGACCCTGAAATTTCATGCGTATGTTTAAAAAATCATAACTCCTGAACGGATTGGAGGATTTTATTGTTTCAAAATGCAAACAACGCTTTGAAGAAGTGCTTACTTTAATACTATTAAGCATCTTTTTATAATCGTAAAGAGCACCAAGAAATTCACTAAAGCAGTACTACTCCAAGAATGATAATTAACGAAAACTGTGACGAAGTCTAAATGCCATATGTAATGATTTTATGTCTCCAATGAAATTAATCGATCGATGCCCAATTCTGGACCATACAGCTTTCGTTTGTTCACGCCTAATTTCGCTTAAAATTTCAATAGATGCTGGACGACCGGTTGGGGTAAAGATGCTTTCGGAGATTTCGGTAAATATCAGAACATTCTGAAAGAAGTCGACGTGCCTGTAACGAGCAACCAGATTTGCGAGCAACAAATGCGTCGAACGAGGTTGGGTCCTGGCTTCAATCTCCATCCGGGATTCATTTGCGCCGGAGGGGAGGAGGGTAAAGACGCGTGCAAAGGCGATGGCGGTGGTCCTATGGTCTGCGAGCGACATGGTCGCTGGCAGCTGGCTGGAATCGTGTCCTGGGGAATCGGTTGTGGACAACCGGGCGTTCCTGGCGTCTACTCTCGCGTCTCCCATTACCTTGATTGGATTCAGCAAATCATCAACCGTTACTGATTTTATGCCAGGAATAATACCACTAATATTACATATATCGATGATTGGAATAAATTGCTAGCCCTCGTGGCTTTGAAACGATCGCTGGTATGTAAATCGCGGGGAGCAAGGAAGATCGATTAAAGATTAAGAGCATGGTGCCATGAGTAGAACGTGGATAGCGTCAAGGTTGACTAGAACGTCTGATTCCTCCATACGATACGTTGGCTTCAAACTTACAAATCTATTATTACGTTTCGATTTCCAATTGCTGGAATACGATTAGCACAAGCTGATTACCGATGGTTTCAGCGCATTCACTATTTATACGAACAGTTGCTCCCTTCGATTTGATTCGACGCGACGCGTTTCGACTCGATCTCGACGCAAGACCGTTTCAGATATTCTTCACCGTTTAATTTATATCACGTACTATAAGGATGTATATGTATTTATAAAAGCTACAAGCGCGCATACGGATCTAGGAATTTAAGTAAATTAAGCACCGTGTCGATACATAATTTCTGCCACTTACATACGCGGCAATTGTGTCCGCGACTGGTCGTTCTTGTTGAGAATATGTTTGATTCGACGTACGTTCGGATCGTTGAGTAATGCATTTTGTTTGCAATTTGTTTGTTATGCAACTTCGTTCTAATAAACTTTACGTAACCCCATTCATTCGATAACACCATTATTATTATTCACAGCTAATAATACAACTACAGATGAACACGGTGACAAAGCATTACGTGTACAAGTAAGTTCTTGGAATTTCTGGAATTTTTTTTACATTATTTAAGTTCTGCTTCATTTTAAATGATAATCCAATATTGGAGTGTACATAACTCTCCTATTTATTTAAATACAAGTTTTATAAGTTTGCAATCAATGGTAAAATCTGTAGTAGGCTTTCTTTAAATTTATTTTCTTTTTCTAAAATAATCTACTTCTTTTCTCTTCGCTTTCTTTGGCAAATGATTGCACAAACGAGAGCCTTTATATTCAACATCTTACTAAAGTGCATGTTAATGGTAGCCTTAGGAACATATATTTAGGTTCGTGGTATAGTTAATGAGAACATCGTTAGCACGGTTCTCTTTTGTATACGTTTCTCGAGGAGTTGGGAACTTTCTCTAGGAAAGAGTCTGGCAATACCGCTCTCAATGGCAAATGACGCGTCGTAAAATGGCACACACGCAGTGAAAATAAAATGCATACAAAATAACGGAGTTATTAAAGGCGGGCAAAGTTATTGATTCACCCTGTATATGAAAAATAAACGATCAAAGGTTTCAGTTAAAAATAAATCTAGTATTCGGTTCTGTAAAATTTTTTGAGACTTATAGGATAGATTGGTTCTAAATTTATAACGTTGGATGTTACACGAAAATTATAAGAAGGCTCTAAATTATTAATAAATTTCCAATAGTTGTATTTCAGTCTTACAAACGTTCTAAATATAAATACTGAATATGTGTACATCTTTGTTAATATCATAGATTTAAATATATGAAAAATAATCGTTTTCAGAAAAATCTATTTTTAAAACAATCTCGAAGCAAAAGATTCATATAAGAAAATAAATTTCTATTTTTCTGAAGTTTAAATTCGATGCATTTTCGTGTCACATGCGACGTTACCAACCAGAAAAGAATAAGACTGCAGCGCTAGCGGCGCTGCAGGAACTGCAATTGCGTTTCACGACCGCCATCATTTTAATAGTTGCGTTGTAGCCGTTAATGTAGACGTAAGTGAGAAACGATTATGCGGTAGCGACGTACATTTAGAGGACAGCCAAATAAGTAAACGTTTAAAATATTCCTTTTGCCCACAGCTTACTGTATAGCAATTTCTACCTGAGGTACCCTTGGCCACGCGTATCAACAATGTTGATCGGTCGTCGAAGCTCGAGTTTGAAAATAAATACGGAGATTCGAGACGTTGGTGTCTTTCCCCACTCATCGCCTAATCCGTGACGTCATTGGCACCGAGTACGGGATCGTTATTCGTCTCGTGGATATCGGCCGGGACAGATCTGTTGATAGTTTCACAACAAGTAGGGTATAACCTAACCTAACCTTTTACTTTTCGGCATCTACGTTTCTGATTGCTACTACTATTCTGTATTACTCAATCCGTGGTTTAATATAACATTAATACATTCCTATATTACAAATTAAGTCAGAAACAATGTTCATTACGTAGAATATTTTGTTGTTTCATAGCTACGAGTAAATTATCGTTCGGACTCTGGGCACGCGCGAAGGTCGACTCAGTGTTTATCGCCCACCTGTAGAGTCACGAAGTCGTTCTTGATTTTCGGTCGCGTTAATTCACTGTCCTCGTATAATATTAACAATTCTTACAACTTTTCTTGTCGAAATTAATATCACTCGGTGACGGTATTAGAGTCAGTGTCATCACTGAAGAGGGCTATCGGGCGGTGGACCAGGAACGAACAACGTTAGTATAAATTTATACTTTCAAATTTTTAATTAAAAATTTCTATCATTTTAACAATCGATTATAATTGGTTTCTTGCAGCCTCTGGGCCTGATTCAAACATCCTGGAAACCAGCAGGACCATGCTGACTGAAGGATGACTTTTTTGATGACTTCCACTGGGTAGCATCGTCGTCATTAGTGAGTCGCATGTCGTTTTTATTCCTCTGGTGCCCAACCATGTTGTAGGATGAAAGATCCGAACCAACACGGGTGGCCAGTTGTATTCTTAGTATTTTTGGCGAGTTTAGTGACCGCGGGTATTTTCATACTCGCGAGTAGTAACATCCATTGTTATATTTCTTTAGTACAGGTTAGGGTCTTCTTGCACTCGCGTTTCTTAATGTAACAAATAAAATTTTCTCAGTGTGGTAAATAATTTTTATAAAATACGTCAAATATTTTCATTGACTTCACATAAATTATATGATTGAATAGAATACGAATGTCAATTAATATAGCATTATACAATAATTTTTACATTAATATAACTATTAAGTATTGATCGTTTCTTTAATTAATAACGTATTTTACGTGCAAGAAGACGTTTCGCGACTGGTCGATTTCCAAATCAAAGTAACATGCATGTTAGTTTCATCTTTTAAAAAATTTACTTTGACGACAGAATCGACCAAGGATAATTGAATATTTTGAATAATAATTTAATAAATTTACTTCACTGATCTATTTCACTTTTCAAAGTAAATTATTTTATCATGAAATCTTAATTAAATTCTTTCATTTTAAATAATTAAATTTAAATCATAATAGTTTTTTTGAATAATAATATTTTTATATTACATAATAATAATAATAACGTATTTTGTTGCTGATATATTACATATACCAAATCAAGTCATTTTAACAAAAACTTAAATAAGGAATACCGTTTAGTTATACTTAATTAACTTTTTTAGTCAGGATTTCCAGGATAATCTTTCCGTGCTCGTTGCCTGAGCTCATGCACATGCCCAGGTGCTATTTGCATGAGCGAATGCAACGGGGCACGATGATTTAGTTTGTAAAATGTCTAATAAATCATATGCATGCGGCTGACACTGGGCTAGCGATTCGTGCACGACGCAATGTCCACATGTGTGTTTGTGGTTAGGTTGTGGAATTACGTCGTCTAAACAATTCATTATAAATCATTACATATTCTATAAATTGAAACAACAAACTTCTATTTACCAATTTACCAACAAATTATTAATATCGTCGTTTACATATTCATTTTAATACACGATGATTGTAGGTAGCTCATACTACGGTAAAATAACAAATGCAATGTAATCAATTAAAGACTTTATATTACATTAAATAATACGGAGATTTTATATTATATTAAAATATTATCTATAATACAAATACGCAATGGTCACTAGTCCGTGTCAGCTGATTTCAGGAATTGGTACGTAAACATTAGAGTGTGAATGTTTGCAATGTTCGGGTGTCGGAGGAACCCCGGGGAGTCCTCTCTAGTTTAGGTCGCGCCCGGACATTAAGAATGAGAACCGTGGAGTGATTGTTTGATTGATTGAGTTTTGCAATTTTTTAAATATAGAATTAGGTAGGTAGGTAACTTTCTCTCTGGTGTGTGTGTGCTTAATCTAAGTAGGTAGGGCCAGGGCAGGACTGTCCACATTAGTAATTCGGGTAGGCGCGTTTTCGCGTGGCAGTTCTGTTCCTGTAGTTACGATTTCGAGGATAGAAATCTTGCTGATTGAAACGGTGTATGCTGTTTGTTTCGGCTTTAGTTTCGACTCCTCGAATCGCGCGACTCTTAAAGACGCTCTCTCGCGCTCGCGGTCGCGATTAGGTCCCTTACGAAACGCTCGTCCCCCTCGAGATTCACCACGTATGCTCGACCAACAATTCGTATATTGTTGGAAGACTACGTATTGCACAAAATCTCGAGCCAAGTCTTAAGTAAGTTTCAGACATCGGCAGGACCGCCGAAGAAAGAAAAGGCTCTCAATGAGCTGAAGAGGCCCTGACAAACTGTCTCAAGAATGGGCTACAACAAATGGCTTTTCATCTTCATCTTTGGATGAGGATGGAAAGTCATTCCTGTTACTACTTCGTCACTTAACTCGTCTGTAGTTGTAGTTAGTTTATTCTTCTGGCTGGCTCACGTATGCATGTATTTGATACATGATTGCACCATACATGCCAGCCATCCTTCCCCTGTGTTCTGTTGGCTGGCTCACGTATGCATGTACCTGGTACATGATTGCACCATACATGCCAGCCATCAGGGCAACTCGCGGTTATGATATACATAGAGTTGCGAATAAGCAATAATCGCGTTTGCATTTAGAGTTGCGAATTCTTATTTTTCGCGTTTCCTTTTCAGGGTAGTGTTGCGACTAGAAACGATTCGCGATTGTATTTTATGCAAACTTAGGTGCTAAACGTTTGCTTTAAAAATAGAGTTGCGTATGATTGATAAACGCGATTGCTTGTAGAGTTGCGAAATACTATTTTTCGCGTTTGCTTTTCAGGGTAGTGTTGCGAACAACCACGATTCGCGTTGCTTTTTTAATCTTTTGTACACATAATAGATATCAGCCGCGTTTGCAATTTTCATATTATAAATTAGCGTTGCGATCTTGATCAATCGTGCGATTTTTTACTTAGCGTTGCGATATTTTCAATGCCCAAATTCTACCCCAATTGTAGCACTAGTAGTAGTTAGTTTATTTTGTGGCCAGTACATGTGCATTCACATGTACGATTAACCCCTGATTAAAGTTAGAGTTGCGAATAATATACAATATTCGCGTTTGCTCGTAGAGTTGCGAATAAATATCTAGCGCGTTGATATGATAGTGTTGCTTATAAACACGATTCGCGATTGCTTTTTATGCAAACCTAGGAACCGGGCGTTTGCTTTAAAAATAGCGTTGCGAATTTTTAGTAAACGCGATTGCGAATTAGAGTTGCGAATTACTATTTTTCGCGTTTGCTTTTCAGGGTAGTGTTGCGAATAATCACTATTCGCGGTTGCTTTTCTTGTTACAAGTCGCGTTTGGAATTTTTCTATTATAAATTAGCGTTGCGATTGTTGATTTATCGCGTTGTTGTCCCGTAGTGTTGCGATATTTAAAACGTCTAACTTCATCCCCATATCTGCCACTCTATTGTAGTTTGAAGTAGCTTGAAGTAGTTAGTTTATTTATTGCATGTGTATTTGCATCAACCATGGACGCCGCCAGCACCCCATCCAGCATTTTTGTGCAACGCGATTTGAATTAGCGTTGCGAATCATAAATATATTTCCATTAAAAATAGAGTTGCGAATATACAATAATCGCGTTTTGCTTGTAGAGTTGCGAATTCCTATTTTTCGCGTTTCCTTTCCAGGTTAGCGTTGCGAATTCCATACGCGATTGCTTTTATTGTTATTTAAGAATAGCGTTGCGAATGAACTGATCGGTTTGCTCTTAGCGTTGCGAATTACTACTTTTCGCGTTACTTTTTCAGGGTAGTGTTGCGAATAATTACCATTCGCGGTTGCTTTTGTTGTTATAAATCGCGTTTGGAATTTTTCTATTATAAATTAGCGTTGCGATTGTTGATTTATCGCGTTGTTTATCCCTTAGTGTTGCGATATTTGAAACGTCCAACTTCATCCCCATATGCGTCACTTTATTCTTATGCATGTATGTTCATAGCTACAACTGAAGACGCCAGCACCACGATCCAGAATTTTTGGGCAACGCGATTGGCATTAGTGTTGCGAAGCATAAATATATTTTCATTAAAAATAGAGTTGCGAATATACAATAATCGCGTTAAGCTTGTAGAGTTGCGAATTCCTATTTTTCGCGTTTCCTTTTCAGGTTAGCGTTGCGAATTCCATACGCGATTGCTTTCATTGTTATTTAAGAATAGCGTTGCGAATGAACTGATCGGTTTACTCTTAGCGTTGCGAATTACTACTTTTCGCGTTACTTTTTCAGGGTAGTGTTGCGTACCAGCACTGATCACGGTTTGCAGTAGCGTTGCGAATAAACACTGATCGCGATAGGTTTTTTCTTTGCTAAGTACGATGAATTTTGATCGAGTACGCGGATATTGATTCATCGAGTTGATTCGAGTTAGTGTTGCGATATTGACTGATCGCGTTCGTTTTGATGTAGCGTTGCGACATATAAAATGCCCAAAATACCTCCTCCAGCATCATGAAGCAGCGGAATTGTTTACAGAAGCTGTGATTCTACGCAACTTTAGACGGCTGTTCCTGATTATCAAAGTTAGCGTTGCGTATTGTTTAACGTGGATGCACGTGATTTTGTTAGTATTGCGAATAATCAAGCGCCCTGGATGGCTGCTTTCAGGAAGTTGATCATTTTTACGAATTACGCATCCCGCGGTTGTTTCTGACAATATTTTCAAATAATTGGCGGTCGCTAAATTCTGTTACGATTCTCGTTGTTCCGTTGCGCTGCTATCTTATTCTTCCCTCGATTGGAAACGTCGCATGTGACACAAAAATGGTAAGCGAGCCATGCAGTTTTCTGTGTCGTGTGACACAAAAATCCATTACACGAAGGATTTATTTCGTATTCTAGTCTGTGTCCACGTCAATCTCGATTGCAATTATTTTTAAAATAATTGTCGATCGCTAAATTCTACTGTAATTTCTCTAGTTTCATCAGCGCTGTGGTCTTATTCTTTTCTGGATGGATAATGTCGCATGTTATTATTTGCATAACACAAAATATGCTCGACCACAATGTTTATTCTACTCTCGTTCGTGGTTAGTCTTATACATTGCATTTATGGATGGATCAATAGCAGTATAATACCTATGTTTATGATTCCTTCTATTCACTGAATTTTCATTTTAACGTTTACAAATTTTGCATAACGAAGATGCATTATTATTAGTATTTCCAATGTTGCTTTTATCTTGTATCGCTACTCTGCATCATATCGAGCAAACTCGGATTAGTGATCGGTACAAACGACTTCGACAGTCACCGTAAGGTGACACCACGAATTGCGGTTCGCCATTGGCTCTACTCTGAATTTCGCGGGAAATAATTCAAAGAAATTGGAAAAAAGCTATTTTCTACCGTACGGAATCTTTCCTTTCCATCGATCGAAAAACGTTTGTAACAAAATTATTAACGTACATGGAACGAAAGATTGATAGCTACCGGAGATATTTAGTTTATTTTCGATGCAAGAAATGTTCAAAATGTCTATTGGAATCGAAACACACATGTAGGCAATCAACCAATTCTATTTTTAATTAAATCAGTTAATTAACAGTTTTAGGGGCATCCATACATAAAAATTACGTTCACACAATTTTGCGTATCTTTTGCATAAAGACACAGATACGTCATCGCCCGTTTGTCGTTGATAAGCAGAATAGAACGAACCGATTGTATACGCGATCGATTATCGACGTTCCGCGATGGCGGCTTTCCTAACAATCCACAGAATTATCCGACCATACAGGTAATCGCGTTACTTCATCAATTATCCGTCGACGTTGCTCGCAATTAAGGCTGCGAAATATCGATGATAGCGATAATCTTTCGCTTCGCCATACGTAATCGGGACCGATTTGTCGCGTAACAACGGGGCTCGGCTATTTTGTCGGCAAACTGGGGTTCCCGCGATCGCGTTATTTTCTCCGGGTTATTCGACGCGTGTCGGATACGTTTGAATATACAAATTTTCGAAGGGGGGCTGATAGTTTCGCGAATATGCAAACGAACGAAACGATCAAAGGCAAAATATGCATACAATACCGATTTATATACCGCTGTTCGTGCTTTTTTTCATTTTCTCTGGTCGCCAGAAATAGGATTGTTTTTTTTCTCGTCGCGGATCATAGCTTGCGGGTAGCGTGGAATATTTTGTGGCGGCCATTTTAGACGCTGAGACATTCGTTGGTCGAGTACTTGCGAGAAAGGTAGATCGAGCGTAGCCCTCTACTGGCGAGCGCGGGAAGTATCGTCACATTTTTACCCACACGCTTTATTATCCTTTTAATGATTTTTTGTTTTGCACTTTGCGTGGAATATTTTCTGCCGAAATAATGACTGAGAACCGCTGCTCAATAGGAAGCTCATAACATTTAAATTTTCGAACGGGATTGGTGTATTTATGACACGTACCGTAGACAGAGTAAATGGACAAATACCGGAGTCGAATCGGTACATAATTTACACAAATTAGCATTTACATATTAACCAAGTTTAAATTAATAACGTGCAGAATCGTTTTTGTTTTCAATTACTTCGATCATCCGGTTTGGTAGTGATTTAAATAACTGTCGAATCGTATTTTCTGATAAATTGTTCCGGTTTCTGTGTGATGGATTCTTTTAATTATCGAACGCGGCCAAGTTGCATTCCATTGTTATGCAATTCTTTCAAACAATCGCCCCGCTGAATTATTGTATAATGTTCACGTCTAGAGAGCGCGGAGGCTGCGGCAAAACGGATACGCTCGCTATCGGAAAACATGTTTCGATCATTTTTACTCGATTAACCGCAGCATTATTTCGCTGGAAAATGAATTCGTTTTTGGTAATTCGTTTCGCGTGTTTATTAATGTGTTCTTTCATTAAATTTAAATACGCTTTGACCATTCATTTTTTTTCCAATACATTGTACAGTCCATTTGTCGTCGAGTTATTACCATTTCTTCTAATAAGCAAAACCATCCGCGCCATTCAAATTACGCTTCTTTTCAGCAACAAATAAAACATCGTTCCATTTACTTTTCCGTACATGTTCTTCTTGTTTAATTTTATGTTTTAAAAACAATATCCTACTCCTAACTCTCGAAATGAATTTACGAGTCCACGATTAATATTTTGAACATTAGTCGAAGCTTTAAATCAAAACAAATTTTTGTTGTCCAAAAAATCTTTCAGCTGATCTTTCGAGTGACTCGATTATTAAAATTGGTGAAACATTTTGTCGAGATATCGAGTTGCAGTTGGAAGTTTTTTAGTTTCGAAATCGTACAGTGTAGATTGAAAAATTTATGCAAAAATAAATTGAGAACGTAGTACGTGTAAATTTTGTAGTACAAATGTCTTCGCGGTGTCGCGATGAGAATTTCGCGGGACAGCCTGATTTGAATAAAACTGAAAACTCTAATAACCGTAGCACGAAATTTGCGTCCCGACTTTTTGGACAATTTTCGAAGGTGGTTAATGGAGTTTGTAGGTGTTCTGTTATGGTCGCGCGGATTTTTCCATTGCGTTGCTCGCCGGAGCGACAGGTGCGCTTTGATCGGAGGGGCGAATCTAAAATTTGTATTCGTTACTCCGTGAATAAAATTTGCCCGTCTCTGACACACTTTCCGCCGCCCGGAGTAACAACTTTACAGCTTTTGCGTAAAGAAAAACGTTTCGAAAGACGAATGGAACAAAGAAAGATTCACATTTCGCTATTATCGAGATTATAATACCCCTAAAAAGATAAACTATCAATACGTACGAACGTGATTGAAAACTTTCAAGAGTGTCTAATAAAAAGATATACGCAAAATAGTAGAAAAATATTATTTAAACGCGGTATTAAAATATTTTCACGAGTAAGATTACTCTGCTCGTGTCGTTATTTTTTATTGTTGTATTTGCTGCGATTCTCTGAGAGCCCGACTTAAAATAATTCTGGGATACGTGCATCGTCTTTGATGTTAAGGCTTAAAGTATTTACTGTGTGGCCCTTCTTGGAAAAAGTTTGTCAAGCCCTGCTCCAAGGGGAACTCCCTGACGTCAGTGACGTTCCCTCGAAACGGGAACGAATTAATGTTCCCGACCGTACGTATATGTCCCACGAGCGTGGTTGTGTGATCGTTGCTCGAGCATATCTCGCGTCCTTTGAGCGCTAGTGGGAACGAGGCTTTAGAAGGAAAAGTTTCCGTCGGTTTCACGGATAGCTTGCGCGCTTGCATCCTTGGAGTCCTCCGCAGTTGGAGAAGAGTTGCTGGCGAACCACGGCGAACGTTAATTCGTTTAACGGGCTCGTTTCTCGTTTCACTGGCACCTGCTACTTCCTTCTGTGTCCACCTTGTTCGCCATTTTCCGTGCTCGTCGCGACGTCCATCGACCGACTTTCAACCGCTTTCTTCTCGTCCTTGTCGAGTTAAGGAGAAGAATATTAAGGTCACGATTCGATCCGCGGACGATGGCGTCTCTGTTATTTTATCCCAATGAAAAGTAGAAGAACGCGTTTATTCGCGTGATCACGAAATTGGAGAATTTGCTTATAAAAATAACGGCTCGGAACGGAATAGGAATTTTTCCTCGAAAATATTCGGGCGTCTACAATAACGTTAGACAAGTTATTATGAATTTTTTTAAATTGCAGAAGGCTTTGACCTGGCAATCAACGTGATAAATGTTGTTATATGATTTTAATTAAAATTCTTTTTTTTTTTATCCTTTATTATTTGGATCTCTTCGAAAAACTAAATGAAATTGGAGTAAAATTTTTTCATAATTTATCTTCAAATAAATTGATGTTGGGAGTGGATGCGTATACTTGATTATGGACCAGTTTTCGTTGCGTTTGTATTCATAAACATCGCCTAATGGCGTGGCTTGTAATCGTTTCAAGATAATTCAGACGCTCAATTTTCGTCATTCCGTCGATATACATACACGGAATAATCGAAAGTACACAAACGTGATCCTCGCGTTAGATGCACATACTGACAACACCATCTACGCTCTGTGACAAAAGACACACAGCGTAGATGGCGTAAGACACTTGTGATTTTAGCGAATATCGTGATCTATTCACCTTTCCTTCTGTAATTATCAAAATTTACTTTTCTTACGCGATTTACACAAAGCTAGTGTTTTCGAAAGAAACAAGCTCGTATACAACGAGTTACTTTATTATAATAATAACAATAACAGAAACAATATTGTCTATTATTTTCAATTAGAATAGTATTGAGGCAATGTGTCAGAAATTGTGACGTGTTCGTTTCTGTTAATTTTATTGTATGCAGTATTTCGTCACTCGCATATTACTATCTGTGCTCCATAGAATGCAGACAATATGAATATTTTTTATGAGAAAGTGAGTCGAAAATATGCAATAAAATTTTTTCATATGATGCATTGTTTTCGAGAAAACTGATTTCGTAAATTTGTCTGAAATTTGAGAATTCCAGATAGAGAAACATTTATTACTTAAATACACAGACAGACAGACGTTAGGCGAAATTGGCTTTATCTACTCTGGGTTTTCCTCCAAATATTGGAGTTCAATGTTTTTTTGTCCAAAAAAACAGTGTCGTATTTTATTGTTGTCGTGAGCGTCGAAGCACGGTTTTGGTTACAAGCACTTATCGATTGCGCTGTAAAAATAAATTGAACAAATTATTTTGCAATAATTATGAACGAAAATTTCCGAAATCATATCTTCGTTATATAAAGTTCAAGTATCACCGTTCTAAGTAAATTAATATTTCATAAATGCAAAGGTTCGATCTATTTTCATTCTTTACGTGTTGCTAAAAAGTTGTCGACTCCTGTCTGGAAAGAAGAAAAAAAAAAGAAACGGTTCAAAGGGATATTTGTCGTTCGTAGTTTGTCGAAAAGCCTAGAAAATTCCGGAAAGAAAAGGGACTACGAGAGGCCACCAAACTCATTGGAACGCGAAACTCGGGCTTTTATACAAATGAAATTACTCGCGTAACAAGTATTACTGCAAACGTTCGAAGTTTTCGCGGTATTCCAGGGAAACGCAAAAACATTGAACGGTCGAAGTCGAGGTAGAATCCTCTATTAACAAAGCGGCACAAAAAACAACGTTTACCATTTGCGAAACAATTCGCGGCAAAAAGAAATGGGAATAAGTTCTCTACTCGTCGATGTAAAGAAATTTAATTCGCTCGGTCCCGGATGGTTTTCTTTATCATCGCGATTTACGAGAAAAAGAAACGATCGAAATTCAGTGACGAATGGACAACGACGGCCTGATTTGGACAAGAATCGATAACAATAGCGAAACGGATGTACAGTCCATTCGAAGGAAAATGAATAGAAAATGATAAATTAATAAACGCGTAGAACGGATTCATTTTCCAGCACAATGACGCTGCGATTCAACGAATCAGAGTTTTTCAAACATATTTTCCGGCAGAGAACGTATTTGTATAGCTCGTGCATGCTCTAGATTCGAACATTATACAAAATTACTGGGGGAGAATTCATCAAATTGGTAATGGAACAAATTTACACAATACAATCCGACAGATGTTTAAACGATTACCAAAACGGGTGATTTGAACAATCGAAAACACGTGTTGTACACATTACGGCCTCTAACATAGTGGACACGTAAATTCTGTTTCTTTTCTAGATTTAATTCTTACATTTTAATTTTTTAAATTTCACACCAGTGGTACACTTGACTGGAATAGAAAATACAACGTGTATCAAAAGACTATAATAATGATAACAGCGAGTTAATTCAAGTAGAAATAGTCAACATTAGTCAGACATGGGAGGGAAATCGTGTTCGATTAGATTCAATTATTTCGAAAACGAAGCATCGTGCGACAAAATTATGTTCGCAGCGTACATGCAAATCTCTGGTACGCCTCGACATTGTACCAACCCCTTGGTAGGGAATCCAGAGGAACGGTGAAACGATACGCGAATTATTTTTTGCTAATCGAACGGCGAGTTGCAATTCTGTCAATGGACGATGATTGTTCGGAAATCCGTTAACGTGCGGTAATCGGGATTCCACGGGAGTACCGTTTCGGTGCCCTCCCTTTCGCAACGTCCTCCTGTTCATCCTTCTCTTCTTCCTGCCGCCACCAGCACCGCCAGTGCCGCTTCATTTCCATTCCTCTTCCCCTTTCATGTCCAGATCACGCGATGATACAGGAATGTCTGGGATGCCGAGAGCGATGGCGTAGAGCTCTTGGTTGATCCAGCACGGCCATTATCGTGATTACATTAGGTGCTATCCTGGCCGGTAACGTCGCGCGCGCGAGCACGAACCACCTAGTTTGCCGAGCGTACAATTCGATGGAGCAAGCCAGATCGACGGATAGCCCGATTCGCTGCCATCCAATGTCCCTTCAGCGTCCCACGCCCAGTTTCGACGTTCCCTCTCGTTTAACTTTCCTTCGGCGTGCTCGATATTAGCCGAAATTCACCGCGTACGGAGAGTTACCCTAGTACCGGACGCTCGAGGTTTCTTTTAAATCATTAAACAAATAGTTTACGCCTTCTATACGGGTTTATTTATAATTTAACGACATTAGAAATCAATATAAAGCAACAAAACAAATAATATGAGTAGTTTATAATTTATACGATACGATAGTTTCTAATTGGACGCAACAATCATCTGATCTTTTCACTAGAACATGGCGAAACTTGATCATTGTTTATTTAATAACGATCGCATAGCGTGTCACGCTTTAAAGTTATCGCTACTGTCCGTATAGTGTTACATTCTTTGGAGACACTTCTATTTCTTCGTAAATTTTATTAATTTTCAGCAAACACATGTTTGTGTTTTAAAAATCATTTCATAGCGGATCATAGGATTTTATGAGTTGATTGTGTAAACAATGAACGAAGAATAAGTTTTAAAGTTGATTTTTTTTATTAGTTTGCTTTAGTGTCACTTGTGTTAACAATAGTAATACATAATTTTGATAGAGGTGCTATTTGTGAAATATACAGTAGAAGTTCATGTAGGTATCGTTCTTCGGGGACCTCTTGTTGAAAACTACACAATTCGCTGTCACGGACGCTATTAAAATGTTTGACAGCGCGGAGTGATCAGTTTATGTTTTACAAAATAATCGAAATCACTATCTTTCTTCGTCTTAAAGACATTACCCCCGGAACTTCTAGCCCCTACGTCTATTGTCGACGGTGTTTGTCGTTGCTTTCTAATTTTGAAGCGTCGAAGATACGCGTCGTAGGTTGTTCGGGCGACGAGAGGCCGGAAACCTGCGAAGAAGTTTGCCTCGGTAATAGAGCCGACGTCGTTTATACCCCTCCTTTCGAGACTTTATTCGAGTTAGATATTCCCCGGAGGTCGCGGCTCGGGACTAACGTTTTATAACTCGCAGGTTCTCCGGTGTGCCATATAGTTGGGTTACCCAACGACGCGCCAGTCGTCTATGCTTTTACGTTTCCTACGCTTCTCGCGATCCTTCGTTTTTCTTTCGTTTGTCTATTATGTAAATGGTAATAGATTAGGTTGTCAGGGAACGAAGGGTATCCATCGGATGGCGAGCGTGTACGTGCCTCGATTCGACCGTATCTCGTCTACGTACGGGACTCTCGTGTGTCTCCTCCGGGCGACCGTAGTCGTGTATTTGCCACCCCCGCGACGCGAATTTCGCTTATTGTTCCGCGACGCCAAAGGCGAACGATCGAACGCGCGAGCACGCGCCGACGATCGTAAGCCGGAAGTTTGGAAGGACGTAGGGAGGACGCGTGAAACTCGTTTTCGCCCGAGGGCCGACTCGTATTTCGCGAATCGCTGACGCGGGAACGAAAGTATCTTGCAGGATGGAAACGCGGAAACAATGTCGAGGGTGTCTTTTACGTTATTAGCTCTTTGACATACGATTTAATGTAATTTTGCAAACGTATGCTATTTTATTTTGTTTAAATTTCTGCGTATGGGGAATGGCCACGAAAATGAATTGATTTGTTTCACGAATACCTCGTGAATGTAAAAATGTATTGATTTTAATATACAGGGTGTTCGACCACAGCTGGAAAAAATTTTAATGGGAGATTCTAGAGGCCAAAGTAAGATGAAAATCAAGAATACTAATTTATTGATGGATCTGTAATGAATTTTTTTCCAGAAAGTGGGTAGGATTTCGGGGGTAGGTCTATTCGTAAAACATTATTGTAATTGACCCCCGCAATCGAAAATAATTTTTCTAGAACAATTTGAAATTTTTTTTTTTCGTCGAAAAATTTAGGCACCTACCCCCTGTCGATTTTTCTTTAAAATTCGTTTTCGATTTTTAGTAATTTTATTTGACGCCCTACAGAAAAGTTGTGTAATACTTTTTTGTAGGTACCCATGAGCTCTACTTCAGAAATAAGTGTCATTGAAATATATTCACTATTGTAGGAGTTATGGTCGTTTGAAAATTGGACCATTTTTATGGGGTTTTCCTCATTTTGCAGGGTCAAGGACCAACTTTTCGAATATTTTTGCGATTTGTACATATTCTCCATCAAAATACGCGTAGTTTGCTTTTTTAAACATGAAAATCGTCCAATCCGTTCAGGAGTTATGATGTTTTAAAGATTTGCATGAAAATTCGGGCAGACATTTCTGGCCAGAAATTAAATTTTCGGTAAGGAATTTTTTTCTCGAAACTGAGTAGGATTTCGGGGGTATGTGTAATAACCAAAAGTGATTGCGATCGACTCTTGCAACTGAAAATAATTTTTTTAAAACGATTTGAAAAATTTTTTTTCTGTCAAAAGATTTCATCATCTACCCGATTTTTTTTCTCGAAAGTGGGTAGGATTTCAGGGATATGTCTATTCACCAAAAATGCTTATAATTGACCCCTGCAACTAAAAATAATTTTTCCAGAACGGTTTGAAATTTTTGAATTTAATTTTTAATAACTTTTTAACGAAACCTCCATCTACAAATTGGTATTCTTGATTTTCGTCTTATTTTGGCCCCCCATTAAAATTTTTGCCAGGGGTGGCCGAACACCCTGTATAACAGGTAAAGTCACAACTATCTTCCTGATTTTTGACACTTTATTTTCAGTTTTCTCGATTAGATTTAAATTTGGCGATCGTGGTGGCTTAATCTTAATTTTATTAATGTCTTCTGTTTTTCTTTCCAAATTGAAGATATTTAGGCGTTTCTACGTAAAAAAATAAATCGAAAATGTGGAATAAAATTTGTTGGTACGAGGCATTGTTTTCGAGAAAATAGACATTGAAAATTCATGGGGCACGTGTACCGTGCAAAGATGGAAAGTTGGCTGGCAGTTTTGAGTGGTTATGGTATAATCTCCTTCCTAGAAACCCAGGAAAGTAGTTCTATACGACGAGAGATTATACTATAAATAATCAGACTCGCCAGCCAACTTTTCATCTTTGCACAGTACAATAGATCAGTGGTTCTTTATCATTTTTTTTTACATCTTTTGGCAATCTAATGTAGTGTTTTTCAAATCAAAGTTCTCAAATATTAGTTAAATCAATGCATTCCACCAGTGTTGAAACGAAAACGACAGCCTAATCCAGAACCATCACAATTCCAAACTTTTCTAGACTTAATTCTTAGATTTTTAATTTTAAAAATTTTACACCAGTGGTACACTTGACCTGAACAGAAAATATAACGTGTATCGGTGGTACACGTGGCACAGCACGTGTCAATAATCCCTGCAAAAGACTATAATAACAATAACTGCAAAAGAGTTAATTCAAGTAGAAATACTCGATAATAGTCAGGCGTGGGAGACGAATCGTGTTCGCTCAAATTCAATTATTTCGAAAACGAAGCTCCGTACGACAAAATTATGTTCCACGTTTTTTACTCATTTTATCACGGAAAATACGTTCCACGTGTCGATGTTTGGGCAATTTGAACCCACAACCTATTACTATCAGATTTCATCTCTTTTCACTCTGGTTTGTATTTTCATTCAGCAATTCAGGAACTTCCTTCTCCGTACCGCGACTATCTGTACACCCTGTACAAAGATAAAGCATGTCGCTAAATCTAATCAATCGGTCCGCGTGTTTGACGTGGCTGATGGAGCGCGAGAGGTCGAGAGCGGCGATCCGTTTTCGACTCGAGCTCCTTTTTCATCAACGGACGAAATAGTTTCTCCTTGTCCGTAGTTTTTCTTCTTTTTTCCTGTTTCTTTCTCTCTCTCTTTCGTGACACATGGCGTCCTCCGTCGAGAAGTCGTTTCACGTAATTTCATAAGACCGCAATCTACGCGTCGGGGCGGAAAGAAAACGGCCGCGCAATGTTTCCCGCCGCAGCCAGCAATGGTACACGCTGAGCCAGCCCCGTGGAACAAGCATGTTGTCGCGGAAGTTCATTTCTTATCGCCCACTCGGTTGTCTCTCGCGACCCTCGCCTTTTGGAACGCGTTTCCTTCCCCCTTCGCGAATTTTCTAATACGCCCGGCCTCTTTTCGCAGTCGAAACGAGATATCGCGGCTCGAATGCGACGTCGTCGACGGTTCAACAAGCATTGGGAATTTTTTTCCAAGCGAATCGCGTCGTAATACAAATGGACGAACGCGCGAAAAGTACCCTCGAATCGAATTAAACTCGATAAATTTATTATCAGCTACCCAGGAAGGAAATAGAAAATTAATTGGAACGTGAATACAATTTGTTTCGTAGATAAATTTATACACAGAACACAAAATCAGAATATTTTTTTCGACACTAGTGTTTAAGGAAAGCTGAAAAGTAAGATCTAGATAATACGATTAGCGTTTGTTTAGACTTGCAGGGAACCCTCGAATCGAAATAATCTTTTAAGTGCAGAAATTAAAGTGAAATTCAAGAACTACCACAATGTTGCTTCGAAATGATATATCTTCATCAGATGTTCCACTTTTTGTTTACTATAGATGGAGAAGCACTGCATACAAATAGAGTATTTAAAAATATTGTAGAATTAATTTTCAAAGTTGGGGGTTGCAAAACTCAATTTTCGAAACGGTTTCGTTGCTCTCTGTTGGGTGTCAGTTGATAAAAAGATAATTGGTTGAACTTTCCAGAGTATGTAAAACCACTCTTTATCGTTTCTTAGAGCTGTAATCGAACACCCTGTTTATTATTCGGGAGCATGTCTAGAACCGTTGGTCTTAGAATTTTTGCGAGATATCGAGCATGCAACAGGTAATAAATTATCGCAGATACGTGTGCACAACACCCAACAGTACAGTTACAATTTGCACATTCATAGTAATAGATTTTGACTTCGGAGTAATTGGTTAAATTAAATTAGACGTACGATGCAGCAATTATACGTTTAGCTATTCATTTGATCTAATTTCCAATTGAAATATGTTGCTGTTTCTCCTGGATATAAACAGAGATCGAACAAAGTTTTATTTGAATTAAAGGACAACCAACGTGTAACAATTATTCATATTACTCGAACAGTCAAATTTATCCTATGTGAAATATTATAAAATTTTTAATTCAATTTAACTTCAGTTACTTTTGTCCAATTCAGGATATAGCGGAGATTAATGTTTTATCAGATAAATATGGTGTTGTTTTAAATTATTTATACGACTCAGTAAATAAAATTTGTTCTTCCTTCGTCATTTTCGAAAAATGAAACAAATTTTCGATATCAAAAGATATTTTCTATATTTCGTGGCGTCGACGTTCTTGTCGTTTCATAGCAAGGACACAAATTTTAATTTAAACGCTTCCCGAATGCATTGTTCAGAAAGCAAGCGATTCGACAGTATAAGCCGACTTTAGGAAGTAACTTGTTATCCATCTGCTGATGAAGACGTAGAAACTTTTGCCTCATTGTGTTGTGGATTGCCTCAACGATCCAGGGAACTCGGTGAGAATCAGTAGACGCGACAGTTGTCAGCTGACTACGTTTTCTTTTAAACGCAGTCACAAATTCAATTAAATTTATTAACGTTTCCACCCTTATTCGCATCACCTTTCAATCTGACGAAAAAAAAATTATAATACATAATTGAAAATTATAAAATTATAATAAAGAATAGAATTGTTTATTCCAAGAATAAATTTTGTGAAATGCTAGAATTCGAAATCCATTAGGGGTAATGTTTAATTTATGCAACATAAAAAAGTCGCATCGTCTGGTAAAATGCAAAACAGTCGAGATATACCAAAGAAAGTTGATTGGAGAAAAGGAACCTTTTCTTAAAATTTATCGTAGGAGAAAGAAGATCCGAATGGAAATCTTAATGAGAAATTAAACCTGCTTTATGAAGGTCTTTTACATATCTCGGAATAAAAGGAAAAGGATTTATTGAGCGTGCTATCTTTTATTGATCCTGATGAACGATCATTTTATATCAGCCTGTCGACGGTGAAAGATATAAAAAAAACGCTGATGCTGGTATAGATTTAGTAGAAATCGATGAAGACGGTGTCAGTGAGGGAATAAAGTTCAAAATATTTGGGCTAGGATCAAGAAGAAATTTTTTACGAGGTCTTTTTTCGAGTCAGAGCTGAGAATTCGAAGGAAAGAGGCAATATAACTTCTCCATAGTGATATTACCGATGTACATAAATCAGACACTTGATGCTCGCGTTTTAATCAAAGAATTGTGGCTGTTGTATTATTCAAATTTCCACCGCGTACCTTAAACAAAAATCATAATAGCTCGAGTTACATCTCCGGTTTTAACATTCCTCGTTGAAGTCGTTGTTCGAATTTATATTAAATATTTTTTAGTCAAAGTCCCTCCATTATTACACCTCAACAAATACTCGTTTTCATCGATATTCTTGATAGATCGACAAAAGAAAAACTAGTACTCACGATATCAAATTACACTCGGAAATTATATGTCGATTCGTGATGATTGATTGGGATTTCCTAGTTTAAAAATTCATTGTTCAGTCGCGGAAAGATTTAAGTGTTTAAAGAGAAACGACGAGACGAGTAAAGTTTCCCAAAGAAAATAGAACTAGAGCAAATTTATTTACACACACGTACAACGAATAAAGAAGTAGTTTAAACGGTTTTTTGATTAATCATTTAACGAAGAAAACACGGGGATCGAATAAGGAAATTACTTTTCTGTGCAAAGAACCGTCGATATAATTTATCTTCGTTTGATAAATTGAATACGATGGAACGACAATAGATTCGAACGAAGATTTATCAGGCGTAGATTTCAAAGGCAAAGATTTTTTTAGATATGTCGTAAGATCGATGAAAAATTGGTATTCAAATTGGTAGGTTTTTATACACGTTGGAAAAACAATTATTATTAAAGGTGGCTCGACGAGAACAGAATATTAGGAGGAACAGGTGCAAACCACGGAAGCGACCAACGGGCAAGAGTCGAATACGCGTTGTTGTATTCATCCTCGACGTGTTTTCGTGCTTCGCGTAATTACCGACGAGCGAACGAAAGCTTAATCATTGCCGACTCGCCGCACGGGAAATTACCGACCGCTCGCGAAAGGATTTCGCGCGTACGCGATAGGTTGGAAGCAATAACGAAAAAGCTCGACGATACTGACTCCGTTCGTGCGAGCAATCGGTTACTAGCGATTGTTCCGCATCGTACAAGTGAATCGAAACCGAGGAAACGAGCGTACTCTTTGTTTGTTGCCATTAAAAAATAGAAGCTTCTATTTAAAAACATGATCTTTGGTTAAACTAAGTTGAACAAAATTGTTTCATACGTTTCCATCATTTTAAAAAATGGACATCGTAAGTTAGGTTATACAAAATTATATTAAAATTAAAGGAAAGATCATTCGTGCCACGGAACGTGTTAATAACGGCAAAAGAGTCGATTCAAGTAGAAATAGTCAATAATAGTCAGACATGAGAAGCAAATCGCGTTCACTTAAATTATTTCGAAAACGAAACACCATACAACAAAATCATATTCCACGTTTTTTACTTATTCTTTCAGAAATAGAAAAGTTACGTGCGTGATAAAAACGTCGATCGTAAAAAATGAAATTCATTGATTCATCGCGAGAGTGATCAAGACGTGTTCTAGCTTGCGTTCGTGGAAAAGGGCCCTGCCCGTTGAGTTATATTCTCCAATAATAATAATAATAAAATAATTGCGTAACCATCCGCTAGATTAGGAAGAGGGAAGAGGAAAGTAAAGTTGCACACGATCGTCCTTGCGAGAAGAGGCAAAGTTGCCGGTGGACACGCGAGGTCGCGATCGCATCGATCGTGTGTGCGCGCTCCCGGCTGTATCGTCCGCTTAAGGCCGATGTAAATTATGACGAACGCGTCGCTTATGGAAGTTTCTGAGCTCGTCTCGATCTCGATTCTCGATCTCGAGCCGCTGGTGTCGCGTGCGTCCGCGACGACGACGACGACGACGCTTCTCGCCTCGTAACAATCGGATCCACACCGGCACCACCGTGACTTTCGTGTCGCGTTCCTACCGGCGGCGCGAGATCGATCGATTTCCGTCCTTTCTGCTGCCCCGTGATGGATCGAGGTCTCTTCCGCCGCGCTAACAGCCTTCGCTTCCAGCGTTCTTACCGAGTCCTCGTCGAGCGACGACCTCAAACTTTTGCGTATCACGGCCCCACGGAGTTCGACCAATTCCGTTTCGTCCCCGTGTTCGTCGATTCGTCCTCTTCTTCGAGCCCTTTCGATCCTTGGTCCTGCAAAACGTTCCTGGAGTGTCTGGGACTCGTTTCGCGGGCGACGACAGCTCGGACTTGCCGCGTATTCGAGTCGACCCACGACCGAGAGCGCGTATCGAGCACGGTTAAATCGTGCATCCGTGTATCGTGCAGGTTAGTTGCCCCGAGAATCGATAGGGTGCAACGAAAGCTCAAACTCGCGACGCGCGCCCCGTTAAACGCTCGCCCTCTCTCCGCCTCTTTGCCTTCCAGCGCTTTGTCTAACGCCACGCGAGACCGTATCGATGCCGTATCGAGACCGCGTGGAATAATCGAGGCCACGACACGATTCAGCCCCCTTGCACGATATTGTACGCGTTATGCTCAAACGTTGGGAATTTTTTACACGCCAATCCATGCAACTCGAATATTCGAGCGAATAAACCGTGTTATTGTCCGCTGTGTTCGCGCGCGTCTTTTTAATTGTTCGCTCCTCTGTTCGTCAATGGATCCGCCATTTTCAAAATGCTTTCCATGTTGCGACGTACAACAATAAAATCTGTTGCGAAACTCTCGCTATCTACTCGACATAAATATTACAGATTGCAACCCTTAAGTGGACTCTCAATTGAATTATATTACTTAGTGTCAATTTTGACTAAATTGGTAAATGGAAATCGACTTCCTTTTAAACCATTTAAAGAATAATGAATCAACGGATTATCAAATAATTAAAGAATGTTTAAACTTGCAGAGGGCCGCAGTGGCCGTAATATTTCGCTTAAGGGTCTGGCAGAGCTTGTCTTCGATCGAAAATTAATGTTATTCCATCGGACGAAAGAACTATTTTTGAATGCAATTTCCTTGTTATTGTGGTTACGTGTTTATTCCTGTCTACTGGCTTTTTTGTACGATATCGTCGTACAATATCCACGTCTCATCACCTGTTACGATTCGATCGAGAAATGGTTCGCGTTCAAGCTGGGTCAAAAGAGAACTGCAGATGTTTATGCGTTGCTGACAATTGGCTTCCGATATAGCTCGCGCGATAACCATTTACCAAGCTTGGATGCTCTTCCAATTTCTTTCGGGTAGGGAGATACAGTAACACGGGCAAGATTAAGCCTTTTTGCAATCTCGTCGACCGTCGGTTCCGGCTCTGAGTCTACAAGACTTTTTTAAAGCGTCAAAGTCAACAGATCGACCTGTTTATCATCAAAACTGCTGTTCTTTGAAACCACTTTTAAGCAGTCCACGGATTAACAGAATTCTGTATTTGGGAGATCAACCCACGTCCATTTTAACGATAAAAAATGTGTTTTTCTGGTCCCCTTAATTATGAAAATGGACTTTGAGGTACAAAATTCATCGGTCATTACTCAAAAATAAAACATACGCAACGTGCCATTTATACCGTGCATCAATATTCATTTTTTAAATCCGATGTGGACAAAAGTCAATTAAAAATTGATCGATCGAGTGTACAATTATGGTAAGATACAATCCGAACGAAAACGTAGCAGTAAAATTATACATACGATTCAAATACGAATTTTTTTATTAATTCTATAATCATGATAAAGTAAATTTCATTTTTACATAATCTACGTCTTGTTTGCATTCCATAATATCTGCAATAATATTATTTCAGAAATAAGTGAAAATTTTTTTCTAAAGCTTCCTTTTTTACCATCAGCATTCAGTTCTCCCACTCTGTTATTTTTTTGAATAAATAAAAATATTCGTTTCACTTGTTTTGAGCGTACACAGGGATTGTAAGGATAGTGTTCAGTATAGGCAAACGTTCACGGAAAGAAAACGCAACGTGGCTTTGTGTATATTGAAATAAAATATCGACGCTTAGATAGGTTAGCGAAATGCAATTTCATTTTCGACGAAGGTTTTCGAAGTACGGGAGCTCGAGAGTCAATATGGTCGTGTAAAAAGTTCGCAAAATTGCATATTCTGTATATAGGATCGGTAAATCGAAGATTCGTATTAAATTTACGAGAACGAGAAGCGGAGTGTTCTAGGTCAAACAACGAAATCGATTAGACGTAATAAATCGGAACAACCGATACTGCGACGTACGCGTATAATGTTGTAAATAAAAAAGGTGTGTTTAGAGCTATTCTTCTATGTTCGGGCGTGTGCGTGTTGCGGCGTTGTGGTATCGGATCATACTCGTGATTATACCTATCCATCAAACGACAGAAAACATGCGCAACGCAGCAGAGGAAACTTACGTTGAACGTTTTCGATCGAACATAAGTGGCCTGGTACGAAGACCAAACTATGCTTACGAATTCCAACAGAGATTCAACGAGTCTACAGCGATTAAAGTTTTAAAAAGTTTATCGAATGTCGTTTTGTAATTTCTTTATTAACGCAAGAATTGAAATTATACAAGTCTCCAAAGATTTGCAATTAATAATTAGAGTTTGATCAATTTCGTGTTACTGTATTTCAGTGATTCTATTTCTCTTAGCTTGACGACGCGTGAACGAGCTGTCGTGGACCGGAAACGAGGCAAAGAAGCATGTCAAGTACGAAGGAACATCCCTCGTATCCGGTCGTCGAAAGTGTTCGCGAAATCTCGAGAGTCCCGCGCTTCGATTAGACGACCACCGATTCAACGGTTACGGTCAGGAACGATTTAAAGCGCGACCCCCAACTATCGGTAGAGACTCGTCCGTCGAGCGTCTCCTCGTTCGAAACCCTCTTCGTTCGGCCGCGGACGCTCGAATCGTCGAAAAAGTAGAGTTTAGGAAGTACAAGGGGGTAACAAGAAAAAGAAGAAAAGCGCCTCAAAAGGGATACCAACTTTACGAGTTTCCGATCACGTTCGACCAACGATTCAATTGACGCGCGACACGGTCTGACTATTCGAGTTTCCGGTTTCTCATCGTCTAAGCTTTTAAAGAGGCCTGCGCGAATCGAGCAAAGCGATATCTCGTACGTGGTTTCTACGCCTCGACTACATACACACACGTCCAGCATCGTTGAAATAGGCTTCGAGTCTCGAATTCTCATGATTGCGAGGCGTAAATGCTCCTCCCAGGCTTGGAACCTTCGTTTTTATATGCAAGCAAACATAGATTTTAACAAATACAGTAGTAATCTTTCGCTAACGTTCGCTACTTTCTCCCTCGATTATTAAATGTTTCTTTGAAAACGTCAACAAGAGGTTTAATATACGATACATTGAACTCACAATTGAAAATGCTGTTCGAAAGAATAGATTGACTAAACGATGACGAGGTAAAACTAATAACAATTCCACTATTTTATTTTGTAAATATCAAGTTAAGAGAAACAAAAAAGTTTCTTTCTGTGTTTTCGAATGGTAATCGAATTAAAAACTTAATAACGATGGGGTTCTTGGGAGCTCCAATCTTCGTTCTCGCGCTCGCCAACAGAGGGCTACGCTCGATCTCTATCGTTCTCACAAGCGCTCGACTAGGGTTGTATCACTCAAAAACAATCGACACTATTTTTAAAGAGAACCATTGACCTGCTATATATGGTTTCTTTAAGACTTTTTAACAGAATACGATGCAATTAAAAAAGGTTTGATTCGGTCTGCACTACGCGGAGTAGTCCTTTTCGTGTTTTTAATCGGGAAACTGTACGCACGGGGATGCGTTTCGAATGTTTCCTGTTCGTCGAAACCATCCAGTCGCCATATTTAAAAGGGTGCGAGAGATTGACGAGGCGAGAATGGCTGCCGCTTGTCCGCGAGCTGTCGTCTCGCGGCGACGACGGTGACGTCGAATTGTTTCGTACCGGAAACCGGGAGGAATTCCGCGTTCGATGGACGCGCCGCGATGTCGCGTGATTTAAACGGAACGAAACGAAACGAACGGAGCTGAAATGAAATAAAACGAAGAACCGGGCTAGCTTCCGTGACATCGGCTTAGCAGTTACGCCTCGCCGCGAAGCCCTTTTATTTTTCAGACCCCCCGGCGAATCGAGGCGAGACAAGGCTGCGCGACGAGCATCGTGTCGTACGCGGGAAACGACGACGAGCTATTACGCGGAAAGTTCTTTTTCCTTCGACTCAACCGCCTAGGAAAAGTTTCGAGTCCGGAAAAATGTTGGCAATTTGGTTGGTCGCGGACGCCGCTGGACGGAGGAAACCGTCGACGTAAAATATTCAACGCGCGAAACGCGCTCGTGATTCCGCCGGACGTTCCGAGCCATCTTTTTCTCGACTCGAGGTTGTCACCCTGGTAGGAAGGACTTGTTTCTTATTTTTGCAACGTTCTCGATCACTCTGTGACTCCGTGTCCAGGTGAATTGTGGGCAAGAACGTTGCGTAGTTTCCTTAACGTAAAGTGAGAAAAACTCCATAAAAATGCTCCAATTTTCGAACGACCATAACTTCTGTAATAGTGAATATATTTCAATGAAATTTATTTGTGAAGTAGAGCTCATGGATATCTACAAAAAAGTATTAGACAACATTTCTTGAAAAACGAATTTTTAAGAAAAATCGACAGGCGGTTAGGTGACTAAAGACAAAATTAAAAAATTTTAAATCGTTTTAAAAAAATTATTTTTAGTCGCAGGGGTCAAGTACAATCATTTTTGGTTAATACACGTACGCCTGAAATCCTAGGCACTCTCGCGAAAAAAATTCTTTACCGAAAATACAATGTCTGACCACACGTCTGACGATTCTACTGGAATTTCATGCGTATGTTTAAAACGTTATAACTCCTGAACGGATTGGGGGATATTAATGTTTACCATTTCACAGGAGCCTCCTCTCTTAACAGATACGAAGGAATTCGTTTCGTGGGATAAAGGGAGCGTTGTTTTCGATTTTGTGGGACCGTTTTTCCGATCCGTAGACTCGGGCCGTCGAACGCGTTACGTAATCTCCGTCGCGTCGTCGATTAAAATTGAAGTTTGCGAGCGCGGCTTGCCACCCACCGGAATCGATAACCTCTGGGATCTTCGCGGAACGAGGTGCCCGGATAACGGCGTGTACGGCCGAAAGACGGTAAACAGTGACGTTGTTACGCGTTAGTTCGGAGATACGGAATATCCGCTTCGCCGAACCACGGTAATGACGTCGAACGATGACAACGACGTGCCCTCGCAAGCACGCCACCCCGGGGTTACCTGCTTCCTTCCTTCCTTTTTCTCTTATTCTCGCTTCCCCTGCGCTCTGTTCTCTCGGCGTCAACGTTTTATCCTTTACCTCTTGCCCTGTCTCGTCCGCTCGGTCGATCTCGAATCGAATCGAATCGAATTTACCTTTAGATGCATGCATATTTAGAACGACCGTGCGTTTCCTCTAATGGAATATAGGAAGATGGTAGTTTGAGTCGTTGCCGGCGATAGGTGATAGGGAATCGGTGAGAAATGATCACAACCTATCGCGGTGTACACCGCGATTCGACGATAATCCTCCTCGCGACAGTCTACTCTTCAAAACGTATTAGATCGTTCGACGTTCTCAAATCGACGAGAATAAAATTTGTTATTTAGCATTTCTGAATTTCGAGATGTATCAACATCAACGATTCGTAGAAATTCACACTGGCTCGCGGAACGAAAGCTTCTTGATCGTGTTTGAGCTTGACTGCATGAGTATTTTTGTCTTATTAGTAATCAATTTGAAAATATTGTTTTAACCCCTTGACGTACGATTTAATTTCAAATAATTTGTCGAACCTGTACTGTTTAATTTTGTTCAAATTTGCTCGTATCAGGAATGGCCACGAAAAAGGATAGATTTATTTTATGAATACTTCGTAAATGTAAAAACGAGAAGTTTACTGTTTTTCCATAAAATTCCATACGTTTGATATATCGCTGTATCGCAAAACTCGAACGTACGGGACGACGGTAATGCGTTCCGGGGTATCGAATCGATCGATGACTTTCCCGATGATTTTCGAACGGGGGAACAACGGAGAAATTTTTCGAATGCATGAATTCCGAAGAGAAACGAGCCTCGAGGTTAAGTTGAACGCGCGTACGCGCAACGATTGCCTCGGAGAAGTTATTGGCGGGGAGACGCGGAATAAAACTCGGAAAGAGTAAACTTTGTCGAGAACGCTTCGTACAGATCGAAAGTTGGCTCTTCCCGTCGAGCGAGAGGCGCTCGTCGAAGTAGAATTCTTCCCCTTATCCCGCAGGAGCGAAGGTGGAAGGCGTTCGAGCATGCTGTTCGAGGCTCCGGGCGTGCTAGGGGCGCAGCTAGCCACCGACGTTTGTGTTCCGGCCTCTACCGGAAACTCTCGACTCCGCGACATCAACAAGTGACAAGGAGAGTAGCAAAAAGTCTCTCGTAGAGCGTCGTGCCCGCGATAAATGTTCGGCGAAATAAGAAAAGTTATAGGAGCTCGCTGAAAATTACGCCTATCTCCCTTCCATTAAAACGCTCTGTCGATCTTCTTTTTCCCTCTTACCTCGATTCCACTCGTGACTTTCATAATAGCAATAAAATAATAACGATTATAATAGTTTATTAATGGGTTAGGACTTTTTTTTTGCAGTTGCATCTTCTATCGAAAAGATTTTGTTCAGACACATTAAGGGGGTATTCTAGTCTAGAGTTGTATTTATTTATTCACGGGATTAAATACCCATTAGTAAAAAAAGAGATACAAGTATAGAAGAGAGCTATATAACAAAGATAAACAGAAAAACAAAATTTAATGTTACGAAGTATGAGACTGACTGTGAATAATTACAATTCGATATTCAAGATTCAAAGTGCCAAAGTTGTACATTTTTGTACTCGCGACCGAGCTTTGGAAAATATATTTGACCGATTCTCTTCTTCAGTATTGTGTAAAATATTTCTTTCAGTGTAATATCGAGGACAAAATTAGTTTTAATAAATACAGCCCTTAAATATGTTTTCAGTCTCTTCGATAATAGAAATTTAGTTTCTATGCGTCTTTCACTAGTTGTAAACGGAATAGCTCTCTATAATATCGAATTTAAAATATGAGTTGAATAGAAATCTACAATGGAAGGAATAATAATTAATTTTGATGGATTATGAAACTTCAGGCGCCCTATTTTCTTTACAACGCTAGATTTGCAGAAATCATTTAATAAACATTGTCTCTGCAACGCGAGATAAAAGATCTATATTAACGTAAAAATACTGTGTGAAAACTATAGGGTGCAATGCTGTAGCGCGAACGCGGTCTAAAATTAACCGGAATATTAACACTCAATTTATGAAAGTGTTATCAGTCCCAGAAGTTCCATTGTCGACTTAATTTGTTCTTTATAACACTCTGTATTAGTCGGGTGCATGCAAAGTCCCGCTGGACGACTTACGAAATGGTGGCTCATGCACGCTGTATGTTATTCGAATAAAAGAAAAATTTCGATGTCAGTTGTTAGTTCTCTATGTAGCATAAATATTGTTAATCCTTTGCACTCCGAATTATATTTCAATTCTGTTACCAGCAGCTCCCAACGCTTTCAAGTGTTTTATTTTAAATTTACGTTAATTAAAAAATAGGGGAATTTAAACAAACAGAGGAACAAACAACCTCAATTAAATATGTATTTTATTTACACTATTGTTGTATTTTGTAATTTCCAAGTGTATGATATTAACACTCGACGTGAGAGTGCAAAGGGTTAATGCTCACACCGTTTTTGGTTTTAAGTAAAACAAATTCCACGTACGAAAATGTATTTATATAAATTCCATAAATCTCTCCCTAACAAAACGTCAGAAAAAAAGATTGACCCGCCTTTATTCTACCCTACCCTTACGAATTCTTTCCCTCTGAAACACTCTCGACAAAGCGTAACCGGACGAAGCGCAAAGTCGATGGTGGGTCAGGATAGGGAGAAAGCCATCGAACTCGGAGGAAGAATTGGGCCAAGACGCGTCGTAATTTCGCGCGGGATCGATCCGTTCGTTGACGTTAAATTGACTGGGATTAACCATAGGGAGGAAACAACCGCACGTTGTACGGTTTAGGATGGATGGACGAACGAGTTTGGGGAACATAAGTCGCGAGTTGCCCGTTGAAGCATATTCGGTGCTCGGAAGGTGGCCACTCTGGGTCATTCGGGGTGAACCGAAGCAACCGAAGCACCCAAAAGCATTTGGTTCTCCTGTTGCTGTTGCTGTTGCTATTGCCGTTGCCATTGCCGTCGAGTCGTTGCACGAACGTGTGTGAGCTTTCTCTCTCTCTCTATCGAGCGCGCGCGCGACTTTGCCGGGGTACAAGGAGAAACTCGCACGGTACCGTGGCCCAGCCTTCGGCAAATGCATGCCCTGTAAATTGCCTGGCATTTAATTACCATGAGTAGGCAGGCCGTGCACGCTAAAGCCAAGAGCCCTCTCTCACTTTCCCCTCTTCCCTCTTGTCTCTCTTTCGTTCTCTTCCTCCTTCTGTGCCGTTTTCGCCGTATCTCTCTTCGTCCGTCCTTCACCTTTTGCAACCCTCCCGCCCGCCTCTGTTCCTCTTTCTCCACCTGCCTTAGGCTTACAGCGTACAACGCGTGTTACCAAGTACCGCTAAATTAAACACCTGCTTCAGTCAAACGGTACGTACCTCTACTCACCGCTACGACCTACAAACTACACGGCTCAAAGCTCGTGTCCCTCCCCCTTACCCCTTAACCCTTACTCTCACCCTCATCTCTTACTTCTTACCCTTACCCTTACCCTTACCATTTTCTTTCCAACGTTTGCCGCTTTCTAATTGGACGATGTTACGTCTCTGTTTTCCTACGCTCGCGACACGCGATTACGCGGATGAAAAGTGACCGAGATACCGAACGGTCTCGTAATTTATCATTGATAGCACACCGGGGGTCTTTCGAATTCCCCGCGTCTACGTCCGCCTTCGCGAATTTCACTCCGCAAATATTCTCCGGTACCGAATTTCTCTGCACGCGCAAACACTTTGCCATGTGTACCCGAAAACACTGTGTCATCACTGCCTTAACAACCCTGCGTCGTCTCGGTTCGCCCTCTGTGAAATTTCTTAAACCTTGTTGCTTCTCTACTTTACACGCCTTCCGACCCTTGACTACCTTTTTGTAATACTAGAAGGTTGCATAAACGCAGACAAAATATTTATGAACTCCAAATAAGCTGTAAGATTCATTTTTCACGTATCCCCGCGGTGGAGTCCTACATTTTGTCTTACATAAGCGTGATTACCTAACCAAACCATTTAGGATTAATGGCGTCTTCATATACTCCACAACATTATTGGAAAATCGAGACAATTCGAAATAATAATTGCTTAGTATATATCAATGTAATTATTTGAAAACTTATGTAATCCTCCGTTAGTCCATTGTTTCTTAAATGCTTTAAAGTTGATTTCCATTTACCAATTTGATAAGAATCAACATTAAGTAAGCTAATAAGGGTTAAATCACGTATAAAGATTCGTCAAATTAAATTTCTAAATATCGTTTTTACGCATCTTCGTTTCAAATTCAAATCTTCAACCAACAAACGTCTGTTTCCTTTCGAAACCAGCGTTCGTTCAAAAAATACAGGGTCGTCCAATAAGAGAGGGAACTTTCAATCGTCACAGCCGCCATGTTTATTATTCGAGTCACGCGCCATTTGAACTCAGCAGAGAGACACACAGTCGCTCAACGCGGCTCATTCGAACGATATTATGTTTCCAGATTATTTTCCGTAGTCTTCGTTTAATTTATTTAACGATCCCGGAGGTTTACTGCTGGACAGTTGCTAATTTCGCGATCCAGTACCGTTTCGTTCGTTTCAATTTATCGCGAGTCGAAAATTTTAACGCGAAATCGCTGGCCTCCGGGGGGCCTCGACGGTTGGCCTTGATTCGCAGTGTTTTCAAGAGACACTGACGTAATTTCCTCCGGTGCTTGTCTCGCGATGCATTTTAATTTAGCCCCTTTCTCGAGTTTGTCGGCGTCAGTGATTCGTGAGTCGGTGTCGCACCTCGAGGAGTTGCGCGGGGCGGCTCTTTGGGGGTGTTTTTGATTTGTTGGTACCCATGGGACGACTGCCTGGGCTGGGAACAGGTGAGAGGGAGAGAGTGATTGCGAGAAGACGAAAACGGATAGAACGATGTCACGGAGGGCTGGGTGGCGAGGGGCGAACAGCTAGGGGTTGGTAGCAGGTGGAACGAAACGAGGAGGGGCGAGAGAGGCGAGAGAAAGTATGGAACGCGACTAGGAAGAGGCCATGGGAGAAAGCGAACAGGGTGAACATCATGGGCGTACGACGACGCAAAGGGGAGGAAAGGGGAGAGGAATGGAGGAGTGGTTGGGTAACCGCACATTATGTGATTTCTACAGGGAGCTAGCTAACTTTGCGATTGAATTGTACCGGCGACAATGGCAATCTGCCAGGGCACTCGACGGTTTCTCCAAGCAGGATTTTCATCGATTTTGTCGCGTTTCGCGTCGCGCAGCCTATCCTTTCGCAATTTAAATTCCTTCGCGATGAGAATGCGAACGCGAAACCGTAGGTCGACCGTTCTCGAGTTTAGCTCCACCTATGATTCTCAACTTTTTCTCGGGGCGTGCTGTTCATCCATAAGTGGCTCCGTTAACCCTTTGTAGGGCGAATTTTTCCGTAGAATATATTCCGGTGAAACTTGTAGGGGGGTTTTGGAGATCGTTGATTACGAATCTGGGGGTAAGAATATTAAATTTAACGATTTTGATATCGAAGGTTCCCAACAAAGAGTAAAGAGTATTTACCACATTTGATTTGTTAGGCAACTGATCGAGAGATTAGAGATTTAGTCAAGTTTATTTTTGGTATTATCACCACTGTTACATATACAGGGTGTTCGGCCACCCCTGGGAAAAATTTTAATGAAAGATTCTAGAGGCCACAATAAGATGAAAATCAAGAATACTAATTTGTTTTTTTCTAGAAAGTAGGTAGGATTTCGGGGGTAGGTCTATTCATAAAAAATTATTGTAATTGACCCCCGCAACCGAAAATAATTTTTCCAGAATGATTTGAAATTTTTTAATTTTGTCGAAAAATTTCACACCTTATCGAATTTTTTTCTAAGGAAATGAGTAGGATTTCGGGGATATGACTCTTCACCAAAAATGATTGTAATTTACCCCTGCAGCCAAAAATATTTTTTTAGAACGATTTGAAATTTTTTTTTTCGTCGAAAAATTTATGCACCTATCCCCTGTCGATTTTTCTTAAAAATTCCTTTTCCATTTTTAGTAATTTTGTTTGACGCTCTACAGAAAAGTTGTTTAATACCTTTCTGTAGGTACCCATGAGCTCTACTTTAGAAAAAAGTTTCACTGAAATATATTCACAATTGTAGCAGTTATGGCTGTTTGAAAATTGGACCATTTTTATGGGGTTTTTCTCATTTTACGGGGTCAAGGAATAACTTTTCGATTATTTTTGCGATTTCTAGATATTCTCCATCAAAATACGCGTAGTTTGCTTTTTTAAACATGAAAATCGTCCAATCCGTTCAGAAGTTATGACGTTTTAAAGATTCGCATGAAATTTCAGTGAAACATATCAACGGTATGGTCAGACATGAAATTTTCATTAATGAATTTTTTTCTCGAAACTGCGTAGGATTTCAGGAGTATGTCTATTCACCAAAAATGCTTATAATTTACCCCTGCAACCAAAAAGAATTTTTTCGAAACGATTTGAAATTTTTTTTTTCGCCGAAAAATTTAGGCACCTACCCCCTGTCGATTTTTCTTAAAAATTTGTTTTTCATTTTTAGTAATTTTGTTTGACGCTCTACAGAAAAGTTGTCTAATACCTTTCTGCAGGTACCCATGAGCTCTACTTCAGAAAAAAGTTTCATTGAAATATATTCACAATTGTAGCAGTTATGGCTGTTTGAAAATTAGACTATTTTTATGGGGTTTTTCTCATTTTACGGAGTCAAGGAACAACTTTTCGATTATTTTTGCGATTCGTACATATTCTCCATGAAAATACGCGTAGTTTGCTTTTTTAAACATGAAAATCATCCAATCCGTTTAGAAGTTATGACGTTTTAAAGATTCGTATGAAATTTCGGGGAACGATTTCTGGCCTGAAATTAGATTTTCGGTAAGGAATTTTTTTCTCGAAAATGCGTAGGATTTCGGGGGTATATGTAATGACCAAAAATGATTGCGATCGACTCTTGCAACTGAAAATAATTTTTTTTGAACGATTTGAAAAATTTTTTTTCTGCCAAAAAATTTTAACACCTACCCGATTTTTTTTATCGAAAGTGGGTAGGATTTCAGGGATATGTCTATTCACCAAAAATGCTTATAATTGACTCCTGCAACCAAAAATAATTTTTCCAGAACGATTTGAAATTTTTGAATTTAATTGTTAATAACTTTTTAACGAAGCCTCCATCAACAGATTGGTATTTTTGATTTTCGTCTTATTTTGACCTCTAGAATCGCCCGTTAAAATTTTTCCCAGAGGTGGTCGAACACCCTGTATAAAGGTTATTCGCTATTCTAATTAGAAAACAATTACAGAGAAAAAAGTTTTACAATCCATATTTTGTCCAACGATTCTTTCGAAAGAAATTGTGTATTTATACGACACTCTATGAATTGTGATTGACACAATTATACGATTCCCATTATAATGTTTAAGATAAACACGTATCTTGTTGTCGAGTAATGTTTCATACAGGGCATAATGTATTTACGAATAGCGAATACAGATTTTAAATTAATTCGTAAACTAACTTCCATTTACGTTTCACTCGTAAATTCATTCATGAGTCGGAATCCATTAACGGACTGTTTAAACCAACATTCGGACGAGCAATGCTGCGGGCAAAATCTTGTGTACGAATGAATCTAAAATTTTTATTCGTCATTCGAGGAATAAAATTTACCCAATTTCAACTTCATATTTGTGGGCGGTGTTTTACTAGAAAAATAACGAGAATGGAAATGAAACGGTGTTCTTGTACGAGACTTTCCTGGATTGTAATTTTCACTGCGTATAGAATATTCCTTTTCTAAATAAAAATCTATGCTGTGGTTTATTTCATTAATTACGACGCGAGATATTCTTTTTTTCATATTTTTTAAATTGATAATTCGTTGCATTTTAAAGAGTAAAATCTTGTCTTGACGTTTTAAAAGAATCAGCTACTACTACTTACTATCGATTAAAACAATTGAATATTATTTCGAGATGAGATTTCACTCTTTAAAATGCAACCAAAAATTAACACTAAATTTCATGAAACTTATAATTAGAAAATAAAATGAAAATTGAAAATATTCGATCGGGCATATTTCAAGAATCACAAGAAATATAAAAGGGTGGTTTGAATTAATTCAAGTACATCAAAATAATTAGAAGAAGACAGGACATTTTGAAGCGTGTGTTTAATTAACTGTCAGCGAATAAATTTTTTATTACGATGAGGATATACTTTGAAAAAAAGACTTTTGTCCTCAAATTGCGTTAAATATTTTAATCGCCAGTATCTTCTCGTTAAGCTGACGATCTTCCGTTTTCCATCCCGCGGGTGTAATACGTTCCGGGCAAGTTTTGAAGGATCGAAATCAGAGCGCGATAAAAACTCGGTGAACGTTGCGGAGAAAGAAACGGAAGCCGAACTCGGAAGAAAATGCATTATCCGGACGGTGCACGTAGAACGTTAGAATATAGAAAAGCATCGGTTTAAATTTTGACGGGATTCGAAGTCGGTTCGTAGCTGTTTCGAGAGTTAATATTTGAAAGGGATCCATCCTGGCGGTTGGCACGGTCGAAACCGGGCGGCAAGTATAGCTACGCGGGTGAAAAAAGGAGGGGGGGCCGCGCGAGAGAGCATTACGGTTTTAAAATTCGAGAGAAAACCGATTGTTTTCCGGACGAGCGTGAGCCAACTACCAGGGAGTAGTCGCTTCCCATAGAAACGCGACTTTCAAATATTTACCCCGAACGTTCCGTAAACCAAAGCAAACCAAACGAAACCATACCAAGAAATACTACGCTAGACGTCCGAAAAAGTTTCCCTCCTCGGATGCGAGGAGGCTATCGTTCGATGCGAAAGTTTGCCGCTCGTCGAACCGGCAGACATCGATCGCGATCGTTTTCGAAGTCTACGCGGAGCGAGGGGATCCCCGGGATAGCACGGAATTATCGAGAAATTGGAAAAAGTGGCGGAGAAGGAAGATAATCGCGACGCTCAACCGTCGCTCGAAGCATAGAAAAATTCCTTTCCGGATCGCCATAGCTGATTTCTCTATTTCCTCAACGGCCACCGACGCTCTCGTTTCTTGATATCCTTTCATTCGTTCGCTCGTCTTGCCTTTTTACCTCTCGTTTTCTTCTCCTGCGCGTCTCCTAGCGCCGGCGGGCTCGATGGATGCCCGCTATTTGTTTTTCGTTACGCGAAATTGCGACCCGGTATTTCTCGAGGGCTTGGCAAACTGCGCTCGCCATCGACCACCGACCGTAAGCAGGACAGTCGTTTTAAAGAACGTATTCATTTTTCGCACGCAGGGTGTGACGACCGTGTGGACTAAAAGAAGACTGAACGAAGAACGGATGGAGAAACTGCGAACGAACGAAAAATGAAAAATGAACGGGTAAAAAGTTACGTACTCTTCGTTCTCGCTCGAGCAACGTCTAGCCTGCTTTCGCAAATTGCTCGTAATTTCAACGGTCCTGAGCGACACAACGAAAAACGTCTCGATAAAATTCGACGAATATTTTTCCTTTTTCGTTTCCGTCTCTCTATCGAATACGAATACAATAGTGGGCGTGCAGCTACTCTTTGTTGCGAGATTATGAAAGAATAATCACTTTTAACCCCTTGACGTACGATTTAATTTCAAATAATTTTTCAAACGTGCACTATTTAATTTTGCCCAAAGTTGTTCGTACAAGGAATTGCCTCGAAGGGGAATAGATTTGTTTTACGAATACCTCGTGAATATAAAAATGTGTTAATTTTAATATATAAGATTCGGTGAATAGCGAGTAGCCTCGTGATTGTGAAATTTGACATGAAGAACTTGCAAGGGGTTAATAAACAAACATTCTTCTGTAAAAAGAAACGAAACAGGTTTGGTTCGAGGAGAAAATGAAATATATACAACAAAATAAAAATTACGCGTATTGAAGGAAGGAAGGGAAATTAAAAATTGATAAGACAGTGGAAGAATGTCACTTTACGATTGGAAATATTCTTAAAAGATTTATAAATCCGAGAAAGCAAAACAAAGATCGATAGAATATAAAGTTTTGGAAGATTTCCCGCATGTGTTAAAATACACGTATTAGTAAAATTAATAAACTATTTAGAAACTAATTCCTAAAAAGTAAAGTTTTCAACCATTTTAAAATGATTGACGGGTTATTCGAAAATACCCTGAAGCCAACAAATGGGATTTCACTGGTTTCATACAAAATATTGCACGGCGCGTAAAATATTTGTGCATCATACTTATTTACTGTTATTCTATTATATAAAGTGCATTAAATACATTTTTATCTCTATTTATTGCATTCGGTCCATTATGATGGTATTTTTAAACGTTCTAGGCGACATAAGAAATTGATACGCGTCTGGGTAAGTTGTAATAATAAAATCTGGGTCGACGATGCAATGGAGAGGAAGTTTAATGTCTTTGTAATTTTAATTCGATCAATACGTTGCCTCGTTTCGGTTAACAACCTTTTGTTTTTCGTATAATAATTAAAACGATTCTATCGAGATTTGGCTTTTCGAAAGTATAAATAAGTGAGCGATTTGCAAATAGAGGAAGACCGCGAGTGTAAATAAATTAATGGAGCCAGTTACGTAGGAAGGTAAATAGGAACGCGGATGAGTTCAGCCAGTTCAAAAAAAAGTTAATGTCGTTTCATAAATTATTAGCAATGGCACACGAGAACGTGGTATTGGCTCAACTTTTGAAATCTCAGTTAGTTCTGACATTGCGAATTCTAAATAGAGGCAAATAGCGAAATGACCCGCGACATGCACCGAAAATTAACTATTCTCGGGATAAAAGGGGCACAGGTTCGACCATTAATCACTATTAGGGCGTCTTAGAACGAACTGCACAACCAGCTAAGAAGTAATTCTACTAATTCTAGATGCAAAAATAGGTTGAAAGTTTATAATAGAATGATATCTTGGCGTGTAATGTTTTAGAAAATTTCTTGGGTATGCGTAGTATTATTTCAAATAACGTAAAATATTTAATGAAATTATTTAAAAATTCTATATTTTGATTACTGTCTCGGTATATTTAAATTGCAAATAGTTATTTCATCACGTGATATATTATCTGCAAATTATTTCTAACGAATTACGTGGCTAATTGCGAAATTTCGTAATGCTATTATGTGGAACTGGAACGAAAGTTATCCCAAAAATAAAGTACACAGCGCATGCACGCAGTAGCTAACGAACGAACAATGTTTTATATATGCTTGTTGTGTAGTCCGTAGTCTCACGTACTCGTTCCTACGTAGAAATGGCTCGTTTTTGTTCTTTTCTCGCGAGCAGTGTTGCGTTGAAATGGAAAGGAAAAATACGTCTGCTCGAATTACGACACTTTATTAAATATCGTGCGGTAAAATCGAATTGAATATCAAATTTTAAAAAAGTTCTGTTTCATTTATTTGCATGCACTAAATTATTATGCATTAAATTTGAAATTCATCTGTTCATATGTCTCAATATAGTGTTACTATTGTTATCTTATTCTTTGGATACAAGTACCAACGAATATTATTAATTTAATAATGGTGTATAATTATGACTAATATTTCTATTATCAGTCTGCACGCAGAATATGTGGTATACATTCTTCCATAAAATTTACAAAGGCATACCTTTATAGAATAGTATTTGGAGCCTTTCGTCGAAGTTTAACAGAATCGAGTATGATTAAATATGCGATCTTTTTATCTCATGTATCTCGTACGACTCGAAAGGGAAACGTAGCAACGGGAGATAAGATGCAGAGAAGAAAGAGGCAGGGGGGCACAAAGAGCACGTCGAAGGACGACGTCGAAGAAGGTACTGTTCGTCCTTCTCCAACCTCGCGATCCTTAGGGGGTTGCTTCGACGCGTCGCGATTTCGATTTACTTTTCGAGACGGCAGAAGTCTTAGACCGGACGAGAATCTTGAATTATGGCCAAGCTCGATTCGCGTATTTACCTATCTACGCGTTTAGCTCCATCTCACGAAAAGAAAATCCTTCCATCGATGTCAGATTCTCCGTCTATCATTTCAGTCTACGTTCTTTTAATAAGCCGATGAGCATTAAAGTTGTCAAACTATAGAAAGCAAAGAAAAGTTACGTTTGGAAAAATTGAATGCTTTCGAGCGACGCGTCGCGCCATACATGTAAGGCACGATTTTTATAAGATGGGCTCTGGGGGCGATGTTGCCATATTGTGACGCGCAGCGTCACGTCGATGCTATGAAATACTAACTACAATATTCAACGATCGAATGCTTCCGATTTTATTTAATTACGCGCATCGCAAATTTTTCCTTAAATTTTCTACCGACGCGATCGAAAATTATCTGCCAGGGAGTTGTCGACTCGAGTCCGTGTATCATCTCTTTTTTTTTTCTTTCTTCCAGCGGAAGTAAAATAGTGTCGGAGTCGGCGAGCACGCTGGAACGTTGTTTCTTCGGCGCGCATGTCTCACGGAGCAAGAAAATTCCCTCGCGAGCCAGCTCGTTTGCGAAATAGATGACAGACTGAAAGTCTCTAGATTCTTTTTGCGAAATGTTCGCGTCTTGGGGGAACAACACCGTGGGAAGTTCCGATGAGTTGTCGCGAGAAGAAGCGACAGCCGGGGAAAAAGATTCGCGTCGGCGCGACACTTACGTGCTGGTCTACGAGCGAAGTCGGACGGCAATAAAAGCTTTGTGAGGAGGGAGTGGGTGGGTGGGTCGAAGAGCACGCGACCCGCAGAGACCCGTCTGGGACTTGGACGAAGGGGACCGACGATTCTTGCAGGCGCGAAGCGCGGTCGCTGAAACTCGCGAGACTTCTTCTCTCGCTTGGCCATCGATCGAGACATAGAGGCTCCCGATGCCACGGAAAACGGAAACGCGCTTTTTTACATTTTCTTGAGGGATTTTTTTGAGAGTAAACTATGTTTTCTGCAGTGAAATTTACAAGCTTTGATATTCTTTAATTTTTTGAGCGAAAGAAAGTTGAAATTGGTGACGTTTCATAGAGTCGAGTATAGTCGTTTTGGAGAAAGACCATAGAATATCCCCTAAATGTCCCGTTCGCGAAAATAAAGTCGTTTGGGGTGTTCGGAATCGATCGAGGGACGCGTCGTATTTCACCATTATGGATCGTCACGCGTGACGCCCGCAACTGTCCCGCTCGCGAAAAGTTTGATTTATTTTAATAACGGGCCGAAATTCTGATAGAATTCGAACCGTCGCGTCGGTTGTTAACCGCGACGGGAATCGATCGAGAATGAAAAACGACTTTTGTTTTTTTTTTTTTTATTAAAATACATGATTTCACGCGATCTCACCGCGGCAATTAAACATTTTTTCTGTTCCTTGTTTTGAAACTGTCGGAACATAAAAATACCGTGGGGCGAAAAGATGTGCAAAATTATTTTCGAGCATATTTCTTTACGATTCCTAAAGTAATTAACATAGTTTAATCGTATTAAACGGAATAACGTTGCATTTGTTTCGTTAAACATACAACACGCAAAATCCATTTTAATTCCTAAGTACGACATTAAAGAGCATTTGAGAATAAATTTTACTCGATTTTAGTGAAAGAACCTTCCATTACATTTTCAATGTTATTCCATCAAACGTTATTTGGCAAATCGTATAAACACAAACATACTCGTTTTTGGTATTTTGGAAACGTGAATATTTCACGTTATTAAACAAGCAAAAGTGAAATATTTTTAATTATTATTGAATGTTCTTTTATGTATGGTACTGACAGGAGATAGAAAATTAATTTGTGAGAAAAATTATGCATGAAATTATAAGCAGATACTTGTAAAAAGGCTTTAATTGGTTATTCGATGGTCAAGGATGGTCTGCTTGTGGTCATTAATGGTCAACGGTGGTCAGTGCATGGCTATAAATGGTCTATAATGGTCAATAGATGGTCAGGTCGTCTCAAGGGTCTATCATTAGTATATTGTTGGTCGCTGCTGACCATTGCTGACCACTAATAACCACTTTTATTTAAATCGCGAAAGTTCCGTCGCTCTTTATGAAAACACCAGCAACAGTTTCGGCGCGGAGTGTATTTTTGTCGCGCCACGAACGCGTTCCGGGCCACAGACAACGACGATAATGGCGCAGAGTTGAGTATCTTCCACCTATTAATGCCCTTGCTAGCTAGAAGAGAAGTTTCCCGCGTATACTTGGCACGTAGCGGTGCATCAGTAAATTTCCATAGTCGGGTTGGCGTTTTATTGCCCCCGCGCTCTGCCAGTAGATTACGGGGGGCCGAAATATAACTATTCGGACAAAACGGATGAGCGCTGGTCCCGCGGACAGAGTTCGGAGGAATAATCAGCGGCGTGCTCGCAAACAGTCGCTAAATGTTTGCCGATATAAGCACGCGAAGCATGACCCGGCTGGCTATTGCTCGCAATAGAGAAATCAAAGCGCGAAACGGCACTAATGGCAAATCGATTCTCATAATCCAGAGGGCCCCGGTCGACGCGAGATTCGTTTAATCTCGTGCTCGACGAAACGACTGCTCTTTCCTCCAGCGACCGAGTAATTTATCTATTTCCTCCCGCGCGTTCTTCCGATCCGTTCTGTTCTAGGCACGTGGAATCGATCGAAGAACGGGGATGGAAAAAACGAGAAGAAAAGACGAGAATTGTCGCAGTTATCGCGGACTTTTTAAGCCGGAAATTCGTTCCCGATTGCACTTTGTATGCAATGATCGCGGGTCTCGAATGCGACGCGTATCGCGAAAAAAAGCTGTGAAACGAGCAAAGGAAGAAAGGAAGGAAGGAAGGAAGGAAGGAAGGAAGGAAGGAAGGAATGTTGCGAGTTTCACGGGGAACGGATAAAAGTCAGGACACTCTGTTTTTCTTCTTCTTTGCTTTTCCCGAGCTAGTTCGTCGTGGTAAGTGTCAACGAGGCACATGGAAAAATATTTTTCTCCGGGTTTAGCATAGCGAACGTCGTAAGCGCGGAAAAACTTTCTCAGTGAGTTCCGACGCTTTTTCCTTTTTCACGTCCACGTTCTCTGTATCTTTGTCTTTCTCAGCGACGTCGTCGTCGTCGTCGTTACCCGGTATCGGCGCAAACGTCGACGCTGGGCGTCGGACAGCGGAACGAACAGTGGCATCGCAGATTCTTTGATCTTTTAATGGGAAGTTCCCATGAGAAACGTTGAAATAATCAGTCTTAGATTTTGTATCGATATACAGGTTCATCGAGATCTGTCACCTGAATTTTGTTGTTCGAATAAAAATTAAATAATAATGCAAGGAAATGCTATCGACAGAATTTCTAGAGTTTAATACAATCTGTAAAATTTAGGTTATGCAAATGTGCTGTTGATATATGAACAACATTATTCAACTATCAAATGCAAGTAGAACTAACTGTATGGTCGTTAAACATTCGTCGTATGAAATTTGATTTGATTTCTGTATATGGGGTGCTGTATATGAATAGTGGAATAATATTTCCTGAGCTTCTATCTCTATATAGTCTGTGCATAGGACAACTTCTACAAAACTCAATATCGTCTATTGTACGAATCACATAACAATTCATGGTAACAAGTTTTGCGAACAAATGAATTCTATGTCAATCCATGTTTAAATGTTTTCCATTTTTAAAATATTACACAAAGGGAAAACCTATTAAATAAAGAATTGTTACAGTTGTTTTTGAGATGTGATATGTGTTTTAGAGCAAACATCAATATACATGCGTCGAAGCAGTCGTTATTGTATTGTCTTGAATACATCGTTCCAATCAATTATTTGCGATCAAAATTTCATAGATAGGTAAAAATTGGAGGATTTGAAAGGCATTAGAGTTTGAAAGAGATACAGATATTGTAGAGAATTCGATTACAGGGCGATGAATTCAGGTTGCATACCAAACCCCGTTTTCCCTCTGTGCAGCGTACGATTCAAGGACTTATAATTTAGATGATTTTTCGAATGTTAAAAAATCCGTTTCAAGGCATATTCCATTTATCTAAAGCATGGAAAAAATAAATAAAATTCAATTTTTGAACGTAGAGTCGAGGTATCGACGGTATTCTAGTGGAAAAACGTTCATTTTTCCGCCAGGTCACATCACCCAACTGTTACACGATGATTTGAATAAAATTTCGTACACATGTATCGTTATCGTACATACCATTTTTTAAATTTGAGAAATTAGAAATTTTATAACTTGAAAACAAATAAGGATAAAAAACAAAAATTAAGTAGTGTAATTTTTCTTGCTGAAAAGCCGTCAGTGAAAATAAAAGAATGAAACGTGAAAACATGTATTTTTTTGCCAATTATTTCAAATTACTGGGAAACGAAGAAAATTAGTTTTCATATCATGTTTCCATTGTGTCCATTCTGCGAATCGAATGTCAAAAGAGTGTCATCAGAAACTACCTGAAAAATGTCCATTGCAGGATCAAACATTATACTTTGTCATTGCTGAATACGAATATTTTGACGATTCTGAAACATCGGTTAATGTATAATCAGCTTTGATCTAGAAAATGCTTTATTTAAAAGAGTTGGAAACCAGCATTCTAACAACTTTTTTTATAACTGCCATAATAAATTATAAATATCTTAAAACGTTTATATCTCGTCAAAGAAGCATTTTCGAACATAAGTTTATATGAACTTTTTTTTATCTATTTGACTTCAGTAACACGTAGTGCACGATTCCAATCTACTTTGACATCCTGTATATTTAAAGCAATACAAGAGATTATTTTGTTCCGCGTGAAAAGAATTATTTTTTAATTCGCTTCCTCCGAATATCGGGTTTCCCGATAGCCCGGGTGTCCCAGGTTAAAACCGTTTTGATTAAAAGGTGGTAAAATTCGAATCAATTATACACTCAACTGCGAGCATTTATCAAATTTCTACATTTATTATTCAGAAGCCGGATATCCGTCCCTTTTAATATAATCCCCAACATCGCGATACGAATAAATAAATTGTTATAACATAATTATTTCATGATTTACGTCACTGTCAAAATCTAACGATGAAAATATCAATTTAACAAAAATTCTTTCACAAAACTAAAAAAATCTCAATTCTTTTGGTCTCGCGACTCGGATCGCGACCGCAAAAATCGATCGAGGCAATCGTTGAACCAAAAACGACCCACAACAATTAGGTAACGTCGTTCGTTAGTCGAGGTCGGTCGTCGAGCAAAAATTGGCCGGCGGATATCGTCGTCGTAACGGAAGCACTCCTACGCCATTGCCGGTCAAATGGACAGGAGAAAAGAGGGCAGAAAGTATGGAGGGGTGGCGGAAGGGTCGCGTGGAGTAGGCGGGGACTCGAGATGTAGAAAATGCGAGTACGTAAGGAGATAAGTGTCGCAACAGGGAATAGAAAGTCTGTTGTTTGGCTTTTTCTCTTTGTTTGCTGGGAAGTCCCGCCACGGCTGGGTCTCGTAGCGTGCGTTCGCTGGGGCATGAGCCACAGGAAAATACTGCTCCATGGTTGAGCCGTATGTAATCTATATCCTCCACCCCATCGGGCTTGTGGATGTCCCCCGTACCCTCCGGAGTAGGTAGGCGCCATAAATTTCGCAGCTGAAAATCCCCCGATACGTACTGGCGCGCGCGCGTTTTGCTCTTTCGTTTGCACGTTTGTGCACGCTCGTCCGCGGACACAACTTTGCCGCGAGCGCGTTCGTTGATCCGTCCGACCGGACGCGGACCGAAAGCGCGGGAGGATGGCGACACTGGCGAGAAAAAGCACGACCCAGGGAACTGTCTTAAATTTTCATTAGCCGTGTGCCGGGACGCATTTGCCTTTCCACTTCGCCGTCGCGCAGTTGTCGAGTGATCATCGCCCCCTTTGTCCCCTGGAAAAGTAACGCCCGAGCACGGTGCTGGATTTGAACGTGCTATGCATAACGTTGTTACGAACAGAGTTGATGGGGTTGTTGATGGGGGGAAACTAGGGAAACGAATATCAACCGTACCGTACATTTTTACCGCACCCTCTCGTCGGGTATTATAAGGTTTTCGATCGTCCTATCTGTCCGTGGTTGTTGTTTGTTTGTTTGTTTGAGGCGCGTGACGTTTGTATGCAATTGTGTTTTACGAGTTGGTGGGAGAGGCACATGGCTTTTTTTTGTTTTTTTACATTTCTTTGGGAATTTTTTTGCAAAGACTATCATGATACACTTTGTAGACTAATACAAGGTTTGTGTAGTGTTTGAGCCACGTGATATTTGTATGCAATACTGTTTTTCAAGTGATCGTGGAGAGATATTCTAGTGTGAAATGCATCTTTTCTACATCTCCTTGGGAATATTTTCGCAAAGGCTATTATAACACAATTTGTAGACTTTACAAGGGTTCTATAATGTTTGAGCTACGTGATATTTGTATGGAATAGGGTTTTACAAGTTATCTTGAAGAGATACTCTGTTGTTTGAGGGAGTCTTCTACTGTGAAATGCATTTTTTCTACATTTCTTTGAAAATCTTTTTGCAAAGACTGTTACAATGTATAACACCCTTTACAGACAAAGGATACATCTGAATAAGCCAAATCAAAATCAACTTTGGACAAACGAGGGTATTTTCAGTGGGATATTGATCTTCTACCCCTACTATTAGGGTAGCTACAGGGCAAAACGTAATCCACCGTTGAAGCTCTATTTCTCTTATTGTATCGAATAAAAGAAATCATAAAAAAAATCATGAATATTCCGAAGGGCTTCGTAGTTCACAATTTTTGCATGGAATTTTGAACGATTAATTTATGGAATTTTATTATCAAGTGACCACGTTTATATTTGTACCGTTTTCGAGTCTTCTTACGGTTATTAATACGTAATTTAACTGTCGAGAGAAATAAATTTAGACAGGGTTTGTGAATCCTAGCAAAGTTACAAAAATACCTACCGAAACAAATTTTATTTTACGATAATCTAAAATCAAAATGTTAGTCTCTGCAGAATATTATACAATTTTAATCCGTCAAAATTAAGATTGAACACTCACATAAGAGAACAACGTATTAGGAGGACAAATTTATATCTCGATAGAGTCCTCCGTAGGGATAGAACGAGAAGAGACTCGATGAGATAAAAGGATGGGAGGGAAATTTACCGGGGATGAGAGAAGGGAAAAGCTGGAATGGCAGACGATACGGTCGCTGGAAGTTGCGGTGGAAACAACCTTTTATATTGTCCGCGGTATATTTCTCACTGGCAGTTGCAGCTGCCGCCGCGTATCTTAGCATCTTTGGCTGGACACGGGAATACGAAGCGTTCCCATGAATTTTCGATAATCCAAATTGGATCCTTCTATTGGGCAAATACCCGGCGCTCCCGCTCGAAATTGTTTTCCCCGGAACTTACGAATTCGGTATCTTATCTTCTCGCCTACCGACTCTTTCTTTACTCTTTTCTTTCGCGAGGAAGATCCACCGCTGATCCATACAACGAAATCTCGAACGGATAACTCCGGGATTACAAATTGCACTTACGTTCGACGACGTTTCTGCTTTCAACGGTAATAGTCGAATCAATGGAAACTGGCTTTAACGATTCAGCGATCGAACAAGATATAGAGAAACTTTTTTTTTTTAACTCCTTGGAACGAGACAAGTTTGACTCGTTCAAACTATTTAAATCCTTCTTCTAACTCCGCCACTTGGGAACTATCTTTGTGTCTCGTGTTTCGTTTCTATAACAAGCTCTACCTGTTTCCCAAATTGTTGAGATACTGATTAATTTTGATGGTTATAGAAGAATGTTTTAATAAGGGAAGAGGTATTTTACAAGGAAATATTTTGCTTGGATAACAGAGCATTTGCATAGTAGAGCCAAGGCCTCCGAGAGTAACTTTGTTAGAGGGTACAAAGTTTCCATCGAACCCCTTCATTTCATAATTTTGTAAACGTTCCAGTTTGCATTATCAGGGTTAGACACTGAACGTCCAGATTTTCAAAAAGTCCTTTTTCGAATGTGAGCTTACGTATACAGGGTGTTCGGCTAGCCCTGAGAAAAATTTTAATGGGGGATTCTAGAGGCCAAAATAAGACGAAAATCAAGAATACCAATTTGTTGATGAAGGCTTCGTTAAACAGCTATTAACGTTTAAAGTTCCGACCGTACTGAATTTTTTTCTCGAAATTGCGCAAGATTTCAGGGGTATGTCTATTCACCAAAAATGGTTGTATTTGACCCCAGAACCTAGAAATAATTTTTTTAGAACGATTTGAAATTTTTTTTTTTCGCCGAAAAATTTAGGCACCCCCTGTCGATTTTTCTTAAAAATTAGTTTTTCATTTTTAGTAATTTTATTTGATGCCATACAGAAAAGTTATCTAATACTTTTTTGTAGGTACCCATGAGCTCTACTTCAGAAAAAAGTTTCGTTGAAATATACTTACAATTGTAGGAGTTATGGCTGTTTGAAAATTGGACCATTTTTATGGGGTTTTTCTCATTTTGCGGGGTCAAGGACCAACTTTTCGAACATTTTTACAATTTCTACATCTTCTATACTAAAATACGCGTAGTTTGCTTTTTTAAACATTAAAATCGTCCAATCCGTTCAGAAGTTATGATGTTTTAAAGATACGCACGAAATTTCAGTGAAACATATCGACGCTATGGTCAGACATGAAATTTTCGGTAATGAATTTTTTTCTCGAAACTGAGTAGGATTTCGGTGGTATGTCTGTTGACCAAAAATGCTTGCAATTGACCCCTGTAACTAAAAATGATTTTTCCAATACGATTTGAAATTTTTTAATTTAATTGTTAATAACTTTTTAAGGAAGTCTCCACCAACAAATTGGTATTCTTGGTTTTCGTCTTATTTTGGCCTCTAGAATCACCCATTAAAATTTTTCCCAGGGGTGGCCGAACACCCTGTATATTTTCTTAGTAAACAATATTGATGTCTCACAACACTCCTATTTCAAAGTCATTTAAATTGTGTCATAAAAATTTGTATATTTTATAAACGTCGTATATTCTTTAGCTATAATTTCTCTATACATTTTCTATCTACTTTATGGACACTTTTAGTCTTAAGAGACCTGTTCTGGGTCTACGTAATGGACGAACCATTCCTCTCTTTTGCTTCATTCGACGACGGGCTCTTTATCTTTATCGACTATCGTTCGTTAACGCAACGTCGCGTCGCATGACAACGTTGTTAGGGCCTCGATAGCGAAAGTACAAGGACGTTAGGTGTACGACGACGCGAGGTGTATGTCGTAATTAACCACCTGCGCTGGAAATTGATTCACCGATGCGTGCGACCAAGCCATCCCCAGTAATTCAACGCGGGCCATAACTCGAAATCAAGAGCCGCGGTAGAGTTTCGCGCCAAGAAGTAATTTCTGCATAAATTCTCGACAGACGCGTACAATAAATTGCGCATTTATGCACTCTTTGCGTCTTGTTAGCGTCGTTCCCTTAGCGTTTGAGAATGAGATACTAGGAACGGATTCTTCTCTGCGAGAAATTAAATATTTGCAGAGACGAGCGACGCTATAGAGAGAGTTCCGGGCACTTAAGGCGTTGTTTAAGTCATTAAGAAAATATAAAATTTTATGCCTTCTACACTGTCTTATTTATAATTTAACAATGTTAGAAATCAGTATAAAGCAACAAAACAAGTAATATTATAACAGTTACCTGAAACTTTGGTTAAACTTTGGTATACGCGCGATTGGAACATGGCGAAACTTGATCATTGTTTATTCTATCCCTACTATTGTTTATGTGAAATAACGATCGCATAGCGTTTCACACTTTAAAGATATCGTCATTGTCTGGTTTTAGGGGAACTCTTTCTACCGTGTTGAGACAAACACGTACGTGTATAGCAAGTTGTTAATTGATTGCGTCCATTATGAGCCCAGGTGATCCGGATCGTTGAAATCTGGCGCGTTCGGTAATCTCGGCGTGGGGAATAATGACAAACGAAAAGTTTCGTCGGCTCTCATATCGATCTCGACCGCCGTTCGAGTGAAACGCGGTATGTCACTGGCGCGTGTCATTGACTGTACGAGTCGAGAGTGCTCGTGTTTCGCTCGGTTTTTCCATGGATAGCACGGATATTAGGCTCGAGGAGAAAGAATCTGCCGGCGATGTGGGTCGATCGATCAATTAAATAGAGAGCAGTCGCACGACAGACGAGAAAATCGGTTTCGAATGTCGGTCTGGTAAAACCTGTAAGCGGACTAAATGCACTAATTTAATCGAGAGACGGAATTCGAGACGTCGGTGAACGATCCAGTTATTGGAATCCGTGCCTGTAGCTTGTTCGTTTGATTTGTAGGGAGCTGAGTGAAACACGAATTTCGATCGACCGATGGATGTTTTCTACGCGATTACGCGCGACGATGTTAGAACTCGGAATAGGAATTTCAGATTTGATTTATTTAGCCGTCGAACGCTCGAAATCTCCCTCCGAAACTCAACGGTTTCAAAGCTTTAAAGTGTTTCCACGATTCGAAACTTTCGAAAGACAGGTAAATAAGAATTTGTATAAATAATATACATATTTATATAAAATCGAAGAAATTTATACTTATATCGAGTCTATTAGTAGTCCTAAGGTATTTATTTATATATAAGAATAAATGGTACGAGTACTTGCGAGAGAGGTACAGGTCGAGCGTAGCCCTCTGCCGGCGAGTGTGAGAAGCGACGCGGTGACGGAATAAAAATGGGTCGCGAAGCGTAAAGTAACGTCTCTAAAAAGAATTTTCGATGCAGAATTTACTGCAGTGTGTATACGGTTAGAATGGCCTACTGCGGAGGGAGTACTGTATTTAGTTTAATTAAATTAAACGCGAAACGAAGATGGAGGATCGAGGGAAACGGTTTATCGGCAATGTCGAATGAAAGCAGGGCTACGAATATTACATAGATATAATCTACTCATTTTTGATCCTCAATTCCGATCGTCAATTTACCAGGCCTGCGTCAACTAAACACTATGCTGTACTATATGCATAGTTCTACGTCGCGTATATCCTGATAATAATCGGAATAATCGGTTATCTCTGTTATCGAGCCTGGCTTCATTGGCTCATGAAGATTTCAGCGTCCGCTCGGTTCGCCCAATACGGTTCACAGCCGGGGGAACAGGAACCACCATTCGCGTGTTCGTTTTGCTATAAAGCGCGACACGCATTATCGAATTCGCGATGCAGTGTACTCGAGTAAGAGGAGGATCGTGCCGGAATTTTCAAGGTCCGGCGATCGATCGCGTAAACGAATCGGTTAAACCAGCGTTTCCCAATGTGGCTTGTACGTAGATTTTCCATACTTTTGGGGCTATCAAAAAGCACTATTGCGTTCTTCACTGATACAGCGAAAAGCTAGCAGGTATTTGTTTTGAATAAATTAGTCCAAAAACGATTGGGAAAATTAACAAATTGTCGTTCGTACTCTCGTATCTACCATTACGTAATTTAGGAGTTTCGCCATCGAGGTACCTTAGAATACGATTTTACGAACGTCATTATAATTTAACTCTGAATTACTCAAAGGGAATTAATTAATTCTTAATTGGAACGATACACCGATGTCAATATTTCTGTCGACGAAGCTGTCAACTTGTTATACCACCATCTCTAGTTCGTTATCGATCATTTCGTTCTTAGATTCTACGTATTTGAACTTCTCTTTTTTATAAACAGTCTATCGTGCTCAATTGATGCAGCGTACATGAAAATTAGTAAAAAACTGGCCAGCGGAAACTTTCTCTGACGAAATGACCAGCTCGGAGTCCAAATCCACTTAAAAACTCGCGGACGATTATAAAAAGAAAACTAGTAAAATACGAAACTCTGCCATCAGACGTTCCCGAGTTATGGATTAGAACATAGCACGAATGGTACAACATCGAACCAGAAATTATGCATAATTTACTAGAAAACGTGCCGAGAACATTAAAAGTAGTAATGGGTAAGGGAAAGTGGACTCGATATTAGTAATTTACGGAATATCGAAATTAATATGAGAATTTTACAATCGTGCAGACGTCCTGGAATTTATATTTCTTATTCTTTTTGGGTGCTTCTTTCGTTCTCGCCTAGTCGCGCTTCTGGCTATTTCAACTGATCGCTAAAGAAATCTTCGCTTCCAGAAGAAAACGATCGCTGCGACGACTCGTTTTGAAGGAATTTCTTGTTACGGTTCGAGTCAAATTCCTCGCCTCGAATTACGTTCTCGACTTCGTCGACGTCGGCGGAATGGTTTGCTCTCGGGCTCCTAGCGAGCTGCTTTTTCTTTACAGGGGAGCGTCGCGCGTTTCTCGAAGCGACGAAAGCGGTCGGTGTATCTCGCGAAAACAATTGAAATTCCGTAGAGTCGCGCACAAACGTAATGTAGGAAGATCAAGAGTAATTCTAGCAGGGGTTTTTTTTTACAAGGAAACTTTTTAAAAGGAAATAAGAAGCATCGAGTGAGTCGTCAAGAACCCGGAAACCGGAGGCTTTAAAAGGGCCACGGGATGGATATGGACGGAGAGCGATCGGGGTAAATCCTATTTGCCTCTATGACGATCCAAGTGTCATCTTTTCAACTCTGCGCGGTGCACTTTGACCCGTTCTTGAAACACGTTAAGTTAGATATGCAGAGATACGTCACTGGGTCGACTGGATTTACCTCTATTTCTGGAATCCCTGGAATTTCTTCGCATCTCCATAAATTAACAGTGAGAGGGAATAATAATGACAATCTCAAATAAATTTTAAACTAGATTTCAAGGTATTATTATAAAATTATTTTAATGTAGCGTCAGTTGCCCTAATACGAAATACTTTTTTTTATACACATATTTCACTTGGTTGCAGAAGTTCTATAAAAACTTAAAATTTTGTAAAATTATTTATACCTAACCGTTTTTGTTCAATAAGCCCTTATAAAAAGGCTCTTATAAAGAGGATTCTTCTATAGCCTGTACAGAAATGTTGAAGTTGCAATATCGATTTTTCTCTTGTTTTTAACTTTAGCGGGCTAAAACAAAGATAGAAAGAATAATGATTTTGACTTCGTTCTAGTTCGGAATGTAAGTAAAACTATATCCTTTAAGAGAATGCAAAAGAAAAGATTTTTTGGCAGTTTACAGTAGAAGACTCCTTTAATTTTTGAAGCATATTTTAACGAACACAACTACCTACGAGATCTACTGTTATTGAATATTAATCTGATCGAAAAAGACCCAGACCAGCCGTGGAGATTCCGGAATGGTCGTTAATTTTCTGACGATCACAGTTAACCCTTCGATTGGGTTAGCGTTCCCTCGCGTTGTTCCCTCCGTTGCAATCTTGGAGCACGGTTCCGGGTCGATCGAAACGTTGGCCGAACGTGGTCGAATCGAGTACTTTGGCAACCCTAGGACGTTGTCGATCGTCGTACGAGTTGGCGTGCAAACACACTCGAATTGTAGTCGTTTCCATAACCCTCGGAGTGTACTGGTTGTGTACCGCCTCGCGCGTAGATAGGGAGATACAGATAGAGGGAGGAATGGGTGCACGACGAAGGGGTGCGAACGTTCGTGCTGGTTTCTCGTCTCTTTCTCTCTCTGTTGGCCAGCCACGGTACGCTCGCACAGGTGTCGAGGGAGCCGTGCAGGGTTATAGGTATGGCCAGGTCGAGCCGTTGGTCTTGCTTAATCTGATTACAAGCGGACCAGGTGGGGATCGATATTTTCGCGTGAGTTTTCCAGGCAATCGGCCGCGAGATAGCGCGGCTCGGCATATTTTATACGCGTTCAAGCTGACCGACCCCATTTACCACCCTGTCCGTTCGTCCGTCCCTAGGTCCCTTCGTTCGTTCGTTCGTTCGTTGCCGCGTTTTATCAACCGTCGACGACGGAGCTTACAATTTCGTGCGACGTGGATTTTTTTCGCGCGTCGCGCCCTCGACCCCCCAAGATTCGACGCCCGCGCCCGTCACTTTTCATATTTCGGTTTCGAACGATTCCATTCGACTACTTTCCCTCGTATCACACGGTCCTGCACCGATTTTGTTTCTCATTTAACGACCTCGTCGAATTCTTTTTAACAGTAGATTTACAAACGTTGCACTTTTATTGTAATCTGGCCGCGTAGGCAGTATTATATTAATTAAATTCGTCGTAAATGAATACCAAAAGACCTCCTCTTCAAAATAATGTAAAATAGTTGAGACTTTAAAGCCCAACAAAAAAAAAAAAACTTAGTACACCGAGGTTTTAGAACCCAAGGCTTCAGTAATGGAACGCTAATTTACAATAATATATTTATGTAAACAGAGCAATAATTTGCAAGAATATGTTTTGCAGTTATGTATAATTTATAATTACTCGCGATACGGTATCTTTCGAAACAATTTTTAACACGCGATTTAAGCATTCTGTCGCATGTCTCGCGTATACACGGTCCCAGTAATTAAGTTACGATTTATTTTATGAAAGCTCGTGCGCTCGCGTTCGAAATTATGTCGTAAAAGATTTTTAAAATCTATCGAAACGACTACCGGAAGTTCTGTCGTGATTCTAACTCTGGCGTAGAACTGGACAATGAGCCCCAGTTACCGAAACGCGTCGCTATTGTGTTACGTGCACAACTGTTACGGAGATTTCACCCTTCTTGATGCTTTGACCCTTTCGACTGAGTTTGGATTATGTCACTGTTACCGCGATGTTGTGGTCGGAGTTTCTACGAAAATTGATATTGGATTGAGAGCATATGCACGGTTTCGCCGCCATTGCAGTCTAATTTTCAAGTATTTAAAGGGCTTTATCGAGAAGATGGTCGAACATTAATGTCGTCGTTTCGAAGCAACGAAATAATAGACTTAGAAATTACATATCAACAAGTTTATACGAGTCACGTAAAATTGCAATTTTTATTTTATTTTTTTATTCTTTTATTCCACTCTGAAAGTAAATTGTCCAATTTACCCCGGGGGTTAAAGACGCAGCAATTTATCTTGCGTGGAATTGCAACTATAATCATAATGTACAACGAATCTCCCACCATCCAACATGATCGTGTCGTACGACGTAACGTAGTTGCATAAAGAATCGTACGAAAAATCGTTTCGTTTCTGACGTATGTATATTAGACGTATTAGGTAAACGAACGACGCGTTATAAATCTGCACGTAGGAGACATGCTTGCATATGCACGAGATACAAAAGCTGCAATTTAAATAATGTTTACATAAGAAACAAATACAATACCTTCGAAATCATTAGTTGATATCCCAGACAGTAGTCTAAATCAATTTGTCAGTTGTTTCGATATACATATCCTCTAAAGAACGTTCTATAATAAGATTCTTGGTTTCTGAGGATGTCAACCACCTTAAACCTACAAATCAGTAGTCGAACAGATGTCAATTCCAGAAGTTTCACGGTCGAATTTATTTTATTCCAATTAAAACATTTCCAATAATTCCAATTCGTATCGGAGTTCCAGAATTTTGCAGCGCGTTCCAAGTTCGAAGCGCCGGTCACCGGTGGCCGTCGCGACGGCAAGCGCACACGCGAGACTTCGAATCGATTTTTCCACTGCAGAAATATCGTACGGATTTAAACCTATCGATCTATCGGAAGATACAATATTTATGAAGGATTAGGGGGCGGAACGAGGCCCGGTACACTCTGGGGCGGCCGATTTTACGCGCGGCTTTAGTGCCAATGACGCGAATATTTGTTCTCCGGATAATGTATTTCCGAATTATCCGACAGGATTAAAGGACGGTTAATTGGGGTTATCGTGGCGTCGCGTTCGGGGCATAGTTGGCTCCGTGTCGAGGTCCAACGTCCGCCGGAGCCGGATCCGGATCCGGAAGCGTTTTGATTCTTTCTTTACCCGGTCGCTCGAGGCCGAGAAGCGAATAATCTTTTCTCCCTCGTCCTATTCCTCGCTCCGTTCGTTCTTGCGCCGGAGGATTTCGAGTTCTCGGGACGACGTCCCTTTACCTCGCGTCTCGCTAGACGCGTCGCGTGATAAATGGGTCGACCGGTGGACGTCGACGTCGCACGGAGTTTACGACCACGCGAAATATGCCTTCCATCTTGGACGCGATGCACTGATCACTCCATCTCCTTCTCGCCCCGGTGTTCCCGTTTTAGTATCTTCATTCGTATCACACTTTGTTTCTGCTCGTAACCGTGCACGATCTCCTTCCTGCCGCGCCGGGTCCAGCGTATATCCTGCGCCGCGAATTTTTATCCGAGTGACATTTTTTTCCCCTCCTCCCCTCCCCCTGCCGTCGAACGTGTAGCTCTTCGTTTGGCCAAATCGTCGACACGAATGGGTCATTCCGCGGCAAATCGATCACTCGTTCCCTCCTCCCGATGTCAGGGATTTCGTTCGTATTGAAATATGTTGCAGCCCGCGCGACTACACGCGGGTTTTAAGTCATCGTTTCCTCTGTTTTTCGAACAGTTTGCGAAATACGGAACCCAGTGTTCGCCGATCTTCGACAATTTTCGCGAAAGAATTTTCATTCCGATCGTTTCACGCGAGAACTGCTCACGAAGTTGGATTTACTGTAACAGACGTTCTTGGTATCGTAGAACTGATTTTGCGAATGAAACGGAACATTTCTAGAATGTAAAATGATGGAGATTTCTAAAAAGTTTGAACTCTACGAATTCTCGAAGTACGAAAATAAGGCACGGTTCTTAGAATGTATACAACTTGTACTTTTCAAAGAGCGTAAGATTGTTCGCGCATTTGATGAGTGAAAGAAAATGAGGTGTATCCCAAAGTGGCAAAAAGTGGTAATTTTTATATTCTTCTTCTTGAAGTGTGGCGTGCACTCGAAATAATGAAAAAAGAATTTCCACAGGGAATAGGTGGGAAGTGAAATAAAAGTTTCAAGACTTGGAAGAATTTCTATTTTGTTACCGTGACATTTACACAGCAACAGGAAATGTCTGATTAGTATATAATTGCATATTGTAGCTAAATAAACCGTTCAAAAGTAGTTTATATACCTACTCTTGGATTGTAACAGTTTATGTATGTATACAACGAAAGCGTCGTTGTTCGTTGGAAACCGCGAGAGGGTGGTGGGTTTCATCCATCAAAAAGAGAAGAGGGGAAGAAGGACGACTGTATGGGTAGAATTATTTTTAACAACAGAAGTATGTGGATATCACGAGATTACGTTTCACGTCGTTTCGTTTACGTCGCTCGAAAGCAGTATCTCTTTCGTTTTCTTTATTGCAAAATTTGTACAAAATATTTAGGTAACATTGTTGCATACAATTTAGTTATTTCCAAAATTTACATTTAAAACAACTTTTTTAAGCAAAATATAATACAGTAAATTGGCCAGTAAATATATCTATTCGTATAATAAAATTTTTATATCTAATTATTACACTCGAGGGTTGATTTTTTGCCTCTAGAAGTGGTTACTTCTGTCACCGTAATTAGTAGATTTTAACATGTGTAATATTAATGTTGCATAGATGGAGTGTATTCTCTGGTGTTAAAGATTATTGTAAGAATTGCAGGATATAAATTTTTACAATAATCAAAGTATCCCTGTTACTTATGACTCGTGTGTAGCGTCTCCTTACTTGTTGCTGACTGGCCATGTCCTCCACCTGTCAAGTAGAAATAGTGATTAATGGTCGTGCGAGTGAAAACGAAAACCATATTTATATAGCAAACTTCAAAGAATGCAATTAAAACCCGATCGATTCTATGCGTAGAAACAAGCGTAAATATAAAATAACAACTTTCGTTCGATGTAAATTTGCATATTCGTCGGATACGCGAGCGATTGAACGCGATTTCCTTGGCGCGTCTGACCATTAATCATTATTTCTACTTGCTCCAAGAATTCCAAGCGGTAATACATATGAATCTACAATAATTATGTCTGTAATAACATTAAATTGTTGCACGTCAAATGTCGTTTCCCCGATGTGACAAATTTCATCTTATACAGGGTGTTCCCTCAACTTCTACACACATTTTTACTAATCCTTAAGAAGTCCAAAACAATCCTTGCAACGTGCAATGCGTGAATTATTTTACTCTTCTTTTCGCACCAAAGGGTCTCTTTCGTTAAGAAATGAAAAATAATAATAAAACGATAAGGTAGAACGGTCGCGATATCGAGATACAGTTCGTCGATGTTATTTAGATATTTATACGATCGCGCGTCTTTAATAGGGTTCTCGTATCTCCCGGTTGAACGATATTTTATTGCCGATTCGGGCGTCGCTTCCACGGAATAGATCGCGCGTAATCTCGTAAATCATCTCGACGCGTCGTACGGCGACTGCTTTTCAAACTGTCCGTGGCGCGGGCGACTTTTACGCGAACGAGAAAGAGGCGCCGGTAGGAGGAATAAATTTTCGGTAACGACGCGGGACGCGCTCGCTGTTGCTCCTCCAGTTTTTCGTTGCTTGGCTCGTCGTCCGTTGCTTGGCGTTCCGCGCGACCAGGAATCGTACCGCGAAATTTCCGACGTGGCGCGATTGTCTTTATTTACGCGCGAGGGTGCGGCCCGCACGAACCTTTGCACCTTCGCACCTTCGTGCATGGATGTCGGGGCCAACAGCGAACGGACTCTTAATCAGATTGAGCACATCGATTTTTCCCTCTCCCTTATTCCAGCGGCCATCGAACGACTCTCCTTACGATTTTCTAGCTCCTTTTTAACCCCACATTTTCGGCCTCCCTTTTCATTTGCACCTGAAATCTCTAAATGAAAGAACCACCATTCACGCTGCTACTAACGAGACATTTTCACGCCGCCATTTTGAACAGACCGAAAGACGTCGAAAGAGGACGGATTAAAACATTTAGAAAACTTTTACTTTCATTTTTCCGTGAGACGCAAACTCGCGTATAAACATAGTTTTTTTAGTATCGATAATCGCCGCCATTTTGGACAGACTGAAAGATGTCGAAGGAGGACGGATTAAAATGTTTAAAAAATTTTTATTTTGACTTTTCTGTGAGGCATGAACTTGGTTGTGTGGTAGAGTTTGTTTCTATAAACAAACCCTTTTGGTACTAATAATTGCATCAGATTGTGAACATCAATATCTGCATTTAGGATCAATTCGTCGAAACAATTCTGTCCACGTGGTATCATTTATAACGTTTCGGTGCTTCCACGTTACGTTGCTCGTATTAATTTAAAGAGATATTGAAAATTTTTAAAAATGATAGCTTTTACTTTTTACGTAGTATAGGAAAATTAATAGGTAGCGTCGGTACGGTCTCTGGAGCGCCTGACAGGCATACTTTGAGCGGATCTCGAGACATTGCCTGTGCCCAGGAGGCATACTTCGAATGCAAAGGGTTAAATACGTCCGTTAGCCTACTCTCAGCCTCAAATGGGAACTTACTTCCGTTTTCTCCACTTTTAGGCTAAGTAGAGGTCGAATTCGAACTACGCTTAGCCTATTTAATCCACTTCAACGGTAGCGCCTAGATTCACTCTGCGATTTATCTATCCACAGAGTGATTCATTCTGATCTATATATTACGGACGGTATGTTAATCCGAGAAAATTGCATTTGGTGGAGCCGAACGAGTTCGTGGAAGACGTTCCGTGGCCATAATTTCCTTCCTAATGACGTTTTTTTAGATCTAGACGACACTACCCTGACAAGGCATGCAATATTTTGATATTCTTTGCCAGTTTTTCGACATTAGCTATAAAATTTAATTGCTTGACTAGTCGATCAGTTAATTGCATATGGTAATGGATAAAAATCATTTTTTCTCTACTGGTTATATAGTTTTGTCCAAATAAAATATTGCAAGCTGATTTCTCCGAAACTAGTAAAAATATCGATTTTATTTTTATTCTTCTTATACAGGGTGTTCGGCCACCTCTGAGAAAAATTTTAATGGGGGATTCTAGAGGCCAAAATAAGACGAAAATCAAGAATACCAATTTGTTGATGAAGGCTTCGTTAAACAGCTATTAACGTTTAAAGTTCCACTTGTACTGAATTTTTTTCTCGAAAATGTGTAGGATTTCGGGGGTATGTCTATTCACCAAAAATGGTTGTATTTGACCCCAGAACCTAGAAATAATTTTTTTAGAACGATTTGAAATTTTTTTTTTTCGCCGAAAAATTTAGGCACCTACCCCCTGTCGATTTTTCTTAAAAATTCCTTTTTCATTTTTAGTAATTTTGTTTGACACCCTACAGAAAAGTTGTCTAATACTTTTTTGTAGGCACCCATGAGCTCTATTTCAGAAAAAAGTTTCATCGAAATATATTCACAATTGTAGGAGTTATGGCTGTTTGAAAATTGGACTATTTTTATGGGGTTTTTCTCATTTTACGGGGTCAAGGATCAACTCTTCGAATATTTTTACAATTTCTATATCTTCTATACTAAAATACGCGTAGTTTGCTTTTTTAAACATTAAAATCGTCCAATCCGTTCAGAAGTTATGACGTTTTAAAGATACGCATGAAATTTCAGTGAAACATATCGACGCTATGGTCAGACATGAAATTTTCGGTGATGAATTTTTTTCTCGAAACTGAGTAGGATTTCGGGGGTATGTCTGTTGATCAAAAATGCTTGCAATTGACCCCCGCAACCGAAAACAATTTTTCCGGAACGATTTGAAATTTTTGAATTTAATTGTTAATAACTTTTTAACGATGCCTCCATCAACAAAATGGTATTCTTGATTGTCGTCTTATTTTGGCTTCTAGAATCCTCTATTAAAATTTTTCCCAGGGGTGGCCGAACACCCTGTATGTAAAACTTTATCCTTTTTTTTTAAATACTCACGAAGAATTCGAATCAATCTAGCACATCTACTGGCACCATACTTAATCCCACCACTAGTTCACATGACCTACGCGTTTATTCGAGTTGATCCCGAAATTCGAGGCGTCGCGATATCATCCCTTAATTTCCGTTAAGCTGCGATTTATACTGCCGGTTCGTTCGTAACGGTAACGTTTGCACGGTAATCGGTCTCTGGGCGATTCAATTAACTATTCGCCTGCAGTTTTTCGCGCATCGAGGGACAAGTCGCGTCCCCGGTAGTCATTGAACTCTCCCTCTGTATTGGCCGACCTCCAGAACGCTTTATCCGCAACGAATTCTGCCAAACTCGAACCCTCGAAAGGCCTATTCCTTTTCTATTCGTCTGACGATTCGACGGCAGAAGAAGATAAAAGTAGTCTCGGACGAGAGGCAAGGAAATTGTGCGACTTTAACGCTTTGAAATTCCTTCCGCCAATCGGTCTGTAACAGGGGGAGTGAAGAACCTTTGGGCGTTGAAAATCGTTTCATAGATTCCACGTTTCGCGTACAGTAAAATCTTGAAATTATTGTTAACTCAGAAACGTTTGCATCGAGGAATTTTCTTAAAACCTGATAATGCTGCAAACTCCATTGCAACACATTCTCGAAGTTTTATTAAAACGAGACTACGTTTAAAGAAACTAAAACACGTTGGTTGTTTATTATTTCCTCGATTAACTGTCGATTTTAAAAAGGCAGTAGTCTAGGAATAAGGAACACATGACGATGGTACGTGACTTCGAAACCTCAGCGCCGAAACTCTCCTATTCTGTTGTTTCAGACTCTTTTTCTTCGAGTTGGAGGAGCCGTTTCCACAATGTTGTACTCACGGAAAGAATACAACACAAGTTTTCGAGGGTAGTGACTCACGAACTGGGTCAACCTATGTTTACCCTCGACCACAATTACGAATCGCTACTGAACACGCTTAATCTAGCGTCGTTTTAAGTTTCTAAATTTATTTTACATAGAAAAAGGGGCATTCCTCAGTAGAAGTTGCGAAATTTAGCAATTTTTTTAAAGCGGACGCTACGTCTAACGTTGTGATTCTTTTTTGTAGTTTATTCGACTATGTTTTAGTCATACTTGTGATGTGTAAAGCACCTAAAAATTGAAAAGAAAACAGGGAATGAAACTATTGTTTTAATTTTGGTAATTATTATCATCGATGAAAATAGTACGGAAACGACGTGTCGTGAAGTATGGTGACGTATTCGTCTCTGTTAATTATTTCGCTGCGTCGATTATCCGAAATTAACGAAGGTTTTGTCTCCCTATTATTCCTGATAATCGACATTCTAGTGTATCGCGATATGGTCATACAAGCAAATTAGAGCAAATGATATTAATAATGTGACATATAATGATCGATGTAGTTACGGAATTTGTTAGCGTTAATACATAATCGGTTCATGGCGTTATATTTTTAGTGCAACGTACGGCGGTGTTCGTTATAAAATAATTATGGAATACGTCAGGTTTTTAATTAGTGTATAAAACGTGTGTTATAAAATATCAAGATATACAATGTGGCGGTTAATTATTTTTTATAGATTACTTTATTAATCGTAATTGCAAAAGTTATAATATATTCCTGACACGAGATAGAATAAATTTAATCTTTGCTGGACACGTTCAATGATGGCGGGGAGAATATGCGAGAAGGCCGCATAGAAAACCGCAAAAGGTCGCAGATTCCTCATCCTTGGCCTATAATTTTCAGTAGGCATGCTAAACACGCAGCATGATCCATTAGATTTCGTGCCCACCTTGACTTTCTTATTAAAAGCATTGTTATTTGTTCGAAGCACTGATCTCTTGATAATGTCGGTACAGTTGGATCTTAGCAGATCGAAGTTGAAAGGAAATGAAAAATTAAAAGAGGCTCGCAAATATACGTTTACGTGTTTCGTCCCAAGGAAGGGTCATGGATCCACCCCTGATAGTTTACGAGATATTTCATCTTTTATTTCAAAATAAAGTACGACGTGACGTATAAAATGTGTCGTAAAGTATTCATTTTTCGAATATCTAGCCCTAGAACTTTCATACGTAGAATGTTTAGAATAAATGTAAAACAACACATTTGGTTTCATTTTAAAAATTAGATATAATAAAGTTGGTCATAAGACGCCAAGACAAGACAAAGATTTAGATTATTCTTCTTTGTACGAACCTTTTGCTTTGACACGGTTTCAAAAATGTTTATTGGTACATTCTTACACGTACAATATTTTTGTACAGGACATCTGGCGAATCCGATTATTCAATTTCGAAGTTATAGGCGTGAAAGGTACGTGGTATGCGCTGATCTATCGATATTGCATCGAAAGTCGTATGTTTCCTCGGAAGGCGGAGTATGACAAATCCTCCACGGGTTTCGGCGCAGGCTTTGAAACATGAATTTTATATTATTTCGTACAGTCGAAGGAAGAAAAAATTACAAAATATGAGGATATAATTTTTTGCATAAGTACCCTTCTGTGATATTTTTTAATTTTTCACTCGTTTAATTAAAATCCTGAACAAGTCTCCCAAAATATGGGATATAATCAGAGAATCATTGGAACCTTCGTAGGTCGTTAATTTCTTTTGCAATCACATCATATTTTAATCGAACGAAACATCCGAATTGTAAATAATATAATCGAATAATCTCGTAATAATAATTCCTGGTGTAATTCAATAGTAATTTTGCAAAACTCTGACGAGTAGTCGGTATCCATAACCCTCTTGGTTGTTTGTTCGAGGGTGTAATTTTCTCCGACGACGAAGCTAAAGTTTGCCATGAAGGCGATATATTTCGTCGTATATGGCGGTACTCGGAAGAATGTAGGTTAGGAAGGCTAATAGAAAGGGGAGAACGTTGACTCGGGTGATCTACAGGGACCCTCGATCGTCGCGTCCTTTTCTCGTCGTCCCGTTCAACCGACGAAGTTTCTTCATTGTTTCCGTGCGTATTTGGCACGGTTTTTAGTATTCGCCAACTTCCACTGTTTTCGAGCATTTTTGTCGTCGCGCTTTACGCCGCGCTACTTCTCCGAGTACTCTCGAGACTTTGCCGTTAACTAAGTGTTCTTCGTCCACTTCTCTACCCTTTCCCTCCCACCGTACAACCCTCTCGGTTTCTCGGATTCTCCGTCTCGCTCGGGATCGGTCCTTTTTCGCGAGACTTCCGGGGGAGGGGTAGTCCTCGGAATGGCGCGCGACGGTTTCCATTTGTCCGGTCGGCTGGCTCCTCGTTCGCGGGCTCCTCGCGAGTCCCATTACCCTGGAAAAATCATCCTCTTCGTCGCCTGGCTTCCGGTGTCTCGCGGGACACGACGCGATCCGCGATTTACGAGCGAGTCTCGAGAATTTTCCCTGACTCCGGAGAACCCCGGTAATCGGGGTCGAAAGTTGTCGGCCGTTAGACCTCTAGGTGTTTCGCACACGATCCTCCGGATTCGGAAGCCCCCCCTCCCCCCCCTCGCGACGGCGGTAGTCGCGACGCCAGTCGAGGCCATTCGTACCCCTGGAGGCTCGACTAATGCTCGACTAATTGCCAGAATGTAAATAAATATCCCCGGAACAGTCGTGATCCAGCTACCTCGGGGGAGTACGTCTATGAGGATATACTGCGTTTGGACATGCATCGCTACTTCGGTGCTCGGAGTTCCCCCCTTCCAGGTTGGCGCTTGCGCTTCCTCTAGGTTTCACCTCGATGTTTCTTGCCTCTTCCGCTGTGGCGACTTGCTGGAGGAATCGAATAAACCGAGATAGCACGAGGAAAGGACATGAAAGGGTAGGCATTTCGTCCTGGACCTGCTAGATAAGCCTAGCAGGCTCCAAACTGCCTCAAACGCAGGGGCATTCGATGGTTAGTCGGTCGAGTACTTGAGAGAAAGCGTAGCCCCCTGGTGGTGGGATCTGAAATCTTAATGAGATGCTATCTCAAGATGGGGACCACTTCTTTTATTATAGTCTTTTACATTCTGTGTAATAATTCTCAGGACATATGACATTCAAATTCCCTTTGTTTTTCCAATTTTAAAACAGTATTTCTATCCCAAAGAAGCATAGATGCACTTGTACGATACTACGGATATAATTAAAAATTCTATCGAGATAGTAGCCTCAGGGGTCGGACATTCAATGGTCGGTCGAGTGCTTGCGAGAGAGCGTGGGCCTCTGGCGGCGAGCGCGAGAGGTGTCGGCGCCGCATCGGTTCTCCTATCGCGTCCTCGTTACGACCTTGGAGTGGAAAATCGTTATACGCCAACAGCCAGGAGACCAAACGATCGAGGACTCGAAGCCGCGCGATTCGCGTGTAACGATCGGCTCGAATGCTCGAATCGAAAATATTCGCCTATAGGATCGTTTTGCCGCGTGACTTTTCTGTCGATACGCGGCGTCGCTCTCTCGACTCAGAGGCTTCCGCGGATTACGCGCGAAATTGCATCCAAATCCTGTTTTTAATACCCTCGACCCGTCGACGATTCTGTCGATTACTTTCAATCGGACCGTCCATTGCTCGTTAAAGCGTAAAATTTGAAAACTGTCGAACCGTATCGAGCACCGGGCTATCCTATTCGCGCGTTTCGCGGCTACAAGCGTCCCGTCTTCTGACAATCTCCCAAAGGCCCGGGCAAACGTATCCGCTTTACGTTGGGCTAATTGCATCGGTCCAAAAGGCGAGATTTCCTATTGACGTCGACGATAGCGTCTGGGGCCACGAGTCGACGTTCTCAGTTCTACGATTTGGAATGCATACCGCGTAAACTACGATGAGCAACGCAAAATATTCGGACGCCAGGGTATACGTACGCAGGGCGTTGATTTGAAAACTTTACATCTAAATATTTCGAGAGGTAAATACAAATATTTTATTTGTTCGTTATTTGACGAACGTTTTCAGAGTTATTTAAAGGGTAACTTTGTTTTTTTAAACAAGTTTTTAGTAAAAACACAATTTTTTATTGCCGCGTGAAAAGTGGCGTGAAAAATTGTGAAGTAAATAAAATTATCTTTCGACCTTGAGACCAGATAGATTATGTGCTGTAGAATTAATTTAACTTCGGAGGTTCATGGTCCCCTTCGGGTTAAATATTCATACATACTCACCATCAGTCGTAAAAGTTATAGGCCATTGCTTTAAAACCACAATTAATACATATTAATAACAGGATTACATCAGGCGGGGTTATAGAGGGTTAACGTCCGCCTAATGTCCCCAAACACCACCCTAAAGTTTGTTATCACTTTAATGCACCTGAAAGTCTCTAACGATCTCCCCTCCCCCCGAAGGGAGGGCTAGTTGTTAGCACACACGCTGGGAAATGTTATATTAAATCATAGTTTGTTTTTTATCTTCTTACGTTTCTTCGACAGCCACGTTCGAGTCGAAGCATGAATTCAGTATCTGATGCTAGATAGCGAAGAGCAAAACGCAAACGCGAAACGTCAGCGTGCTGTCAAAAGGAGTTACACGCGGAGATATTTTCAGGAGGAAATTCACAAATCCAAAGAGGCGATAAAATGTATTTATGATGTATGATAGCGAAGCATTTTAATATTGCATTAGTTACTATAATGTATTTATTGATCGAACTTTTATACCACTTCCTCATCGAAGTGTTGTAGCACTTATTTTACATCGAAAAGATAGAAGCCTAACCCAGACCTTCACACGGTTGATAATATCAGATCATTCTAGTTTGACTAATGTGAATAATATTGTCAATCCGCTTCGATATATTTTACGACAGTACACGATCGATACTATCATACCCCTCAGACGGAATCACTCAGAAAAGCTGGTGCACAGTTATGACAAGTGTCTCAGTAATGGTGGAAGCTATATCTTGTTCAATGAGACGAAACAGTAGACGGATAGTCGTCTTTATTGATCGACTGTTAATATTGACGTTAGATCCGTTTCATCGCTTGGGCTTTCGCTTTTATTTGCTGTCCCGTCTCGCTGGACAAAGTATACGCAGAAAAATAGTTCCATGCATGTGGAATGTAACTTATATTATACAGGGTATTCGATCACATCTGGGAAAAATTTTAATGGGAGATTCTAGAAGCCAAAATAAGACGAAAATCAAGAATACCAATTTGTTGATGGAGGCTTCGTTAAAAAGTTATTAAGAATTAAATTCAAAAATTTCAAATCGTTCTGGAAAAATTATTTTTAGTTGCAGGGGTCGATTACAATCATTTCTGGTCATTAGATATACCCTCGAATTCCTAATCATTTTCGAGAAAAAAATTCGTTACCGAAAATTTCATGTCTGACCATACCGTTGATATATTTCACTGAAATTTCATGCACATGTTTACAAAATCATAACTCCCGAACGGAGTGGGGTATTTTAAATTTTCTAAATTCAAACAACGCGTCTTTTGACGAAGAATATGTAGAAATTCTAAGAATGTTGGAAAAGTTGGTCCTTAACCCCGTAAAGTGAGAAAAACCCCATAAGAGTAGTACAATATTCAAACGACCATAACTCCTACAATAGTGAATATATTTCAATGAAATTTATTTCTTAAGTAGAGTTCATGGATACCTAAAAAAAAGTATCAGACAACTTTTCCGTAGCGCGTCAATTAAATTTATTAAAAATAAAAAACGAATTTTCAAGAAAAATCGACAGGGAGTAGGTGCAGAAATTTTTCGCCGGAATTAAAAAATTTCAAATCGGTCTAAAAAAATTATGTTTGTCCACAGGGTTCAAGTGCAATCATTTTTAGTCAATACACATATCTTCGAAATCCTACGCACTTTGGAGAAAAAAATTCCTTTCCGAAACTATAATCTGTAGCCAGAAATGGTTACCCGAAAAAAATACATTTAATATAAGGTCCACTCGTTTACCTCGTCCGTGGTAGAATAGCTCGATGAATAGAGCAGCGGACCGGTAAGTGGAAAATCCGGGTTCGAATCCCGGTCCAGTCACGGACTTTTTTCCCCCAACAATATTATTGACCGAGTGTGGGCCGCTTATCGTGAAGCTGGTGCGGTTCAGGCCAACTCATCTAGACTCGATCCCATCAGACGCACACGGCACGGTCGAGAGCACGTCGTTCTCGCGGACTGTCAATAGCAGAATAATTGAAAAAAACACGCTCTTAATTACACAGTATCCGACCCAGGAAATCTTGCTCGCGTTCGTCCTAAGATAAAAGGGTGCTCGGGACCGAGCAGAGAGGAAAACCGGTATCGCTGCGCGGGCGCTTTTCCACCGGAACGGAAACAAAGGTTCGGAAAAAGGAGTGACGGAACCCGTGGCAAGAGTCGAGAGTCGAGAGTCGAGGAAAAAACGAACGGAACCGGCGGGAATGGGAACGGAAACGTTCTCGTATTTCGCAGTTGGCGCGAGCCGCGCGCGACGAACGTGCCGAGAATTCGAGACGTTTGACTGGCGGTTAGCCGCCTTCAACTTTCTTTCTCCAGACGATTCCCTTTCTGTCCCATTTTGCTTTTTTTTTTCTAAGCGCTACCTTCCGTGCTCTGTCAACCTCCCCCACGATCGCGCTAATGAAATTTCACCATGGTTGGACACCGAGTTCGACGCGAATTTCTATCTTCGCGAAAAACACGTTCCGAGCGTATTTCGCGCGTCCGTCGAGTCGCGTGGCGTTGGCAATTGACATTTTCGAAGTACGCTCGAGCCTTGGAGGAAACTTCTGCAATAATCGAGGTTTCTAAATAAGAGATTTCAGTCTGTTCTGGGTTGTGACGGTTGATACTGGGTTTAGGGTTCTGGCGTTTCAACAGCATTCTAGATTTTTCGAGGGTCAAACGATATGTAACCGCTCCAGTCACTTAGGCTGAACGTTTAGGTACTAGTCGTTGTCTCCACTTCGTTATATTCTCTCAACGTAATCTATAATTGTTGGAAATGTCTGAGGAAACCAGTAGTTCTTTAAATCTTGGAAAATAAAAATTTAGTCACCTGTATTCTTCTTTATAATTAAAAAGAACACAATCCATCGTAGTTTCCGTTTCCTTTTCGAAATGTTCGAAAGAATCTATTATTTGTTTTTTTTTATATGGATCCCATACAATTGATAACAATATGTAAAACAAAACCATTCGTCATTTCCCCTGCAGAACATAAATGATCCAACAATACCAGTTATATTATCAACGCGACACCGTGTCAGCTGAAAGTTAATATCGGTATCGTGTGGTCTATCGAGTCTATTTAAAATGCCTGTACACGTGTCATGAATCATTGGTCATCGATCAAAGCTGTTTTAATTGCGCAGCTGAACAATTAAAATAGTGGGAGGAGCGTGTTACTAGTGCAAGTATCAAATAGAGAGACGCGCTAGGTTTGGCTACGTTATAATCAACCGTAACAAAATGATAGAAATTACAACGTGCCGCAAAATACTATTTGACGGAACCAAAATTATAACTGAAGCTAGATAAATATAGGAAATCGTTGAATACAACATCGTTAGCGATGTAGGCTTCCGTTTAAATCGTTGTACAATTAACGCAGCTCTGATTGGTCACCAGTGACCCGTGACACGAGATTCGGGATTGCTAACAAATAATCTACGACACGAATATAGGTACATTAAATAGACTCAAGGGCACTTTTCGGTCAAATATTGCAGAAAACAATTTTATTATCTTTCAAATTCATAGTCATTAAGACATTCGCGTATGTAAAATTTCATCGAAATCAGTGATCGACACTTTGGTATGCTCGACATCAAACAACGAACGAGACTTTCGTGCATTAATCGAGGTACTACTATCGCACGAAAAGAAACAGCGAAAAATTCACAGGTTTTGTAAAGTCCACGATATCTATACTCGTGCAAGTTATTTCAAGTTAAATTCTCTAGATTTATTCATCAAAATTTTGTAATTTCTACCATTCTGAGAGTCTCTAGGTTAAAAAATGAAAAGGATATCTCACTTTCCTACCACTTCCTCTAATACCTACAGTCTACACACCTTTTATCTGTTATTGCCATCTAACGAACGAGACTTTCGTGCATTAATCGAGGTACTACTATCGCACGAAAAGAAACAGCGAAAAATTCACAGGTTTTGTAAGGTCCACAATATCTATACTCGTGCAAGTTATTTCAAGTTAAAATCTCTAGATTTATTCATCAAAATTTTTTAATTTCTACCATTCTGAGAGTCTCTAGGTTAAAAAATAAAAAGGGTATCTCAGTTTCCTACCACTTTCTCTAATACCTACACTCTACACACCTTTCATCTGTTATTGCCATCTAACGAACGCAATTTTCGTGCATTAATCGAGGTACTACTATCGCACGAAAAGAAACAGTGAAAAATTCACAGGTTTTGTAAGGTCCACAATATCTATACTCGTGCAAGTTATTTCAAGTTAAATTCTCTAGATTTATTCATCAAAATTTTTTAATTTCTACCATTCTGAGAGTCTCTAGGTTAAAAAATGAAAAGGATATCTCACTTTCCTACCACTTCCTCTAATACCTACAGTCTACACACCTTTCATCTGTTATTGCCATGTAACGAACGCAATTTTCGTGCATTAATCGAGGTACTACTATCGCACGAAAAGAAACAGTGAAAAATTCACAGGTTTTGTAAGGTCCACAATATCTATACTCGTGCAAGTTATTTCAAGTTAAATTCTCTAGATTTATTCATCAAAATTTTTTAATTTCTACCATTTTGAGAGTCTCTAGGTTAAAAAATAAAAAGGATATCTCACTTTCCTACCACTTCCTCTAATACCTACACTCTACACACCTTTTATCTGTTATTGCCATGTAACGAACGCAATTTTCGTGCATCAATCGAGGTACTACTGTATGCACCGTAGGGGTTGGGAGCCAGAAACGACTAGTCTCTCGGGGCACGTAGCCGTGGGGGGTTTTCAGGTGTCTCGAAATTCCATGGGTCGTTGGCTTCGATCTAGTTTCAAGGAACCATAAATTCGCAGGCAACGAAGATGCAAAAGGGCCATCCGTTGTAGCGCGCGCACTTGAGCTGTCGCGCGAGAGAGTGGGTGGGATCCACGTAAACCGAGACGTCGTTTACGGGCTCCGTCGGCGCGTACGTATGTACTTTCATTCTCGACGCGACGTTAACGATATCTCGTTAAGTCTCGTACGCGATCGAACGATTTCCCGTCGGTTGAAAGGCTTGCTCGCTCGCTCGCGCGGTCCACCTTCCACCTTCCACCTTGGGAAAGTGCCTTTTCCGTTATTCCGTTTGCCAAGCCCCGCCACCGTCTCGCCTCGTCTCGCCTTGGTCCGCCTAACGATCCTCGGCAGCCGCTTTGCCCGTTTAGACGTCGTTTAAAAACCGTTTGTTCGCTAGGCTGTACCCGTTCATGGTAATAGCGGTTCGAAGAACGAGCCGAGCGTACATAACCGAATACTCGATAGCTCGTTAATTGCTCTCCCTCTCTCTAGGCCCTTCGCCCGTCTCCTATAGGTTGTTAGCTTTTTGTAAAATTCCGACGAACGATACATACACACCGCGTCGATCTGCGGAATGTTCGAACGCGAGGCGATTGCCTAACGACGGCCGCTCGACTTCCGAATTTATTTATTCATTTTATTTACTTACGGGTAATCGCCCTTCGATCACCCTTATTTTTTTATGATTTCATATAGCAGATGGAATAAGACTGTAATGATTATAAAAGACAGTTTTTTGTTCTCTCGGTTGTTTTGAATTCACGTAGTTAGGAAAAATTGTAACAAAAGTAGCGCGTTAACCCCTTGAACGAAATGAAGATTTGTGTGTGCCCGAGAGGTTGAGAAAAGTAAAGATTCGTTACCTTAAAATTAGTTGCATGAACTATATTCTGGGCTTTACAACTCAACACGCCCTACCTTGCTCTCTGTGATGCTAGGAAATCCTCTTCAAGTTGAATCAGTGTGTTGGAATTAGCGTATGCTATATCAAACAGATTATTTAGGTCAGCCTTGAATGTCTCATCACGCACTTGCTCGGTTCTTGATGTACTTTTCAACTTGACCTCTTCTAACGAGCTTTCCGGCGATCAGTTTAACCTCTTCAGAGACAGGACGGATCTGTGATTTGAGTTTAATGATTCGCAACCTCGCGTGTGACCGTAAATGCAACGACAACATTCCTTGAGTTTTCATTTATATCTTTCTGCAAACTATTATAGTTTGGGGGATGGTACTGTAATTTATCTCAATCTGAGTACAACGAGGAACATATTATTCTTAATCCTGACATTTCTAATGGTAGTAAATCCTCCGCTAATAATTAAAAGTTTTGTCGTATATTTGGGACGAAGGAGACGGTCGTGAGCACGAGTATATTTAGAACGTTTGTTTAGATATTATACAATATTTATAGAAAAATTGAAAATTGATTAAGGACCAAAGTAAACGAAACATACAGTGCAATTTTACATTACTTGTACGTAAAGAATGAACTTTTATCAGTTAGTTGACTTTCTGTTACATCGATTGTGTACCTTTCGATGGCACTTGGTTATCAGAAACTTTCCTTCTTTTTGAAGATATTAAAGAACGTTCGTAAACTTTGTTTTCTTGTCTGGTCTGCTCTGTTCTTCCTGCTTTCGGTCTTTCGCTCATTTGTTGACCGATTGTACTCAACTGAGGAATTGTTTGTCTGATACGAGTGTGTAGAGAAGAATGGTGAGCGAGAAGCAGGAGTTATGAAAAGGAAAGGAGAAGGAAACGTTTCGTCCTGGGCCTAACTTGGACGCCAGGACGTTGGATGGTCAGTCGAGGAGCGTATATATAGATTCCACTTGCGAGAAAGACGAGATCGTAGCCCTCTGGCGGCGAGTACGGGAGGTATCAAGAACACCCAACAATAAAACCCATAACTTCATTTATTGCACGAACATCCACTGTCTAATCATTATCTCGGCTCGTTAAAACATTTATTATAAACAATATTCCGCGTTCCATTGACGTTCGCTTCAATAAGGGACTTTACGATGTTCCGGTTTCAATATTGTTATCGTTTCAGAAAGAATTACGATAAATTTATAATCCACCTGTTGCTTGGAGATAAAAAAAATCCTCCGATTTTTCGACACCCTCGATTACACGATCAACCCTCGTCCCTGTTGGGATAATCGGTGGGATCACCGTGTGTTGGAAACTTTATCAATGGGTATATTCCTGTTTACGGAACAGTAAATAAATGATTTGCGACCGGTTCGCGATTCGGTTACCTGTATCGTTCGTCGAAGGAATACGGTGTTTCGGTGTACCTACGCTCAGTGGACGATCGATTTCCCGTCATTTGTTCTTAATTCGATCGTTCCGTGGAGTTAGGGGAAGGCGGGGCACCGTGTCATCGACGTTGGACGACCCCGAGGGTGGTGTGGCGGTGACAGTGACGGTGACGGTGACGACTCGTTTCGATTCGAAGCGATTAGCGGCTCGAAGAAACGGGTTGTAATTAAGGCTGCCTGCACCAGCGCGATACTCTTCTAACTGGGACGCCGGATGATCGATATTTTCGGCCGGTCTCAACGAGGTCGAACAAATTTTCGACCTTTCGTATCCGCACCGACGCGAGTATCGTGCTGGTGCTCGTAATTCAAGGTGCTCAGGATTCGCGGCGTCTGTTTTCGGCTAATTCCCGAGGTCAGCTTTTGCGTCATTGTTCCGGTACACGTATTATCGAGCTTCGCGTGCTTACGTGCCGACGTTCGAAACTTTCCGACAAACTTCCGCGGGAAAGGAATCCAACGAATGGGGGTGTACTGCGAAATAAAATTGGACGTAGCCATCCGTGTATATCGGACACTTGGCAAAGTTTTTTCGTTAACCTTTCCGGAGCGTCGAGTCGATTTTGTTCGACGCTACTCTCGGGGTACCGATTGAATATTTATTTTATTTTCTTTTTTTTTTTTGCAACCTTCTGTCGAAACAACGTTCCCATTCTGAGGACGTAACTAACTTGCGTGCTTTCCACGGAAAGTGCAATCTTTTTATTTTAGTTTCAATCTGTCGTACGAAATCCTAAAGCAATATATTTATTATTTATTGAAACATTGAAATTTCACGTTTATACACCATTTAGTATTTCGATTAAAGTCCGTTAAGTGTAACAGAGTTTGTATATGAGAATAATAATTCGTTAAAATTCCATCAGCCTTTGGAAATTTCAAATACGTTGTATTTTTCCACGACAGGCGAATTAATGATTGTTTCACTGTAACTTTGCCTACGAGTCGTCCTTTATGGAGTAATATAATATTGTAACAGAGCGACGTGCACAATTACGGCCACGGGGCGACATAATCGAAACAGGTTTTCGAGGAAAGGAATGCAATCAAGTATAACATGTTTATCTCCCTTAATGCCTCGAAAGCAACTGCTGTCGAATACACTGTTGGCTGCTTTGTCGACAACCAACAATTGCCCATACCCATTTATTCACATAAACCCTGGTACGTTCTTCATTATAGGAACACAAAATTTCGATGTAGTTTCGCGTTGCACGTAACGATATTATTTATTCCATATCTGATCACTGTTTCCAAGCATTTTCATCTTCGATAGGATTCGAATAGGAAACAAATCTTGTTTGTAGTGTACGGTTCTCGAAAGAAAAATCCCACGAAGATGGCGCTAGTGTTTTATGCCGCATTCCACCTGGGACTTTTCTTCCGAGAACCGTACTCTACAATCAAGATTCGCTCTGAACCAGTGATCGACGTAGAACTTGAGTAATATTCCGACGATAATATAAGAAAGGCCTTTATTTTGCGAATGAAAATAATTAGTAACATGCAATCGATGCGCGTATAAAATTGTTATTAAATCTTAGTCGATGTAAAGATACTAATAGCGAATTATCGCTCGATACACCTGTGCCCATCGTCCTGCAATTTAAACAACGGAAGGCCATTCTCGTAAGTTACGATACAAATATTCTGACGCGTCGACGCGGAAAATAATCTTACGCTTCTAGTCGGCTACCAAACACGGTTTACCAGGAAATTTTACTGGAAAAGATTGGATGGGCGTTAAGAGGATCGAAGCGATAGCTCTTGGACCGTAGGGAACCGTACCGGCCCAGTAACATCTTTCACCTCTTTTTCTCGTAACTCGGAAGGTCGACTTTCGCCACACCGTATGCGAATGAATCGATCGAAGATCCTTTGGGGATGAGACCCGAAGAGGCGAGGGGATATGTCTGAGTGAAATTTGAATCGCGATAAGAACAGCCACGTATTTCGTCCGGCGTGCAATCGATTCGGGACGCACAGACGTCATTGACGAGCACGCGGGATCAGAACTTTAATGGAATCGAGCATCCAAAGTTTCGACGGTAATTAAGTCAATACGAATCGATTAGTTTTTCCAGTATCGTTCCTGTTTTCTGTTTTGCTTATCACGGAGCCCCCTTCGTTACTTTTTAGCTTGATCTATCGACGCGTACTCGTATTCGATATAAATGGAAAGAAACTTGTTTTAAAACTATGTAGTTTGTATACAATAGTTACGGTCCGTAATGTCTCGATTCCTTGTTCAACGATCGTTTGATGCAAACATTCGACGCAATTTCGATCGATCGGATAGAGTAACTATCCTCGACTTCATCTTTCGGCTTTGGCTTTGAGAGCACGCTGTTCCAGGACCACGAAAAGGTCGCTGCTTTCTTTCCTTTTGACGAAGCCATCCGGCGTGCCAAACAAGTGCATCCGCGACAGACTAGGCCAACGACCACAATGGTGGAAGTTCGGTTCGGTCAAGGAAAGATACTGGTTTCGACAAAATCTGGACGTTTCTTGAGTATTCCTTTCGAAGAAACTAAAGAAAAGATACTAGAATAAATCTTTCATCTCTTAGAACAAAGAATTCAACATGTTGACTGTCCTGGTGGAAGAACAGCAAGACATTAGTGCATGATAGGCCCATAAATTCTATTTGCAGGCCAAGGAGTATAGGCAGTTTTTCGAATTTCAAATGGATCCATGGGATGGTGTGTTCTACGCATTGAAGGTGGAGAAAGAAGAAATTGGATCTTTTTTGACTCTGTAAGACAGAGATTCCCCCGTTAAGGGGGAGGCAAAACGTTAAACCAACGTTAGATCGATCGTGAGCCGCGGTGCATCGAGATGGACCTTGAGATTGCGGTTTATTTTATGCCAAGGCTGCCGGGCACGCTCCTGCAGCAGGGACATTGCGCGAAGTCACGAATGCCGTAATTGAAAATCAATATTTGCGCTCGCTTAGCCACGCGAGTACTGTCGGCGAATAAGGGCCGCGAGTGCGTCGTTGCTCGGTGGAAAATCTTTCGTGCATCGAAACTGACGTTTCGCCGTGAATCGAACGACAGAGCCAAGAACGAGAGAACGAGAGATCCGACGCGAGCCGCGAGACCGAAACATTTTTAGACTCGATGGATTTAATCCTCGACCATTTGACAAGTCGTGTGACGCATTTTGCGAATTCTTGTTGCATAGAAATCAATAATACTGTGCTAGGAATGGGCACATATTGATTTCGAAAGCTGATGGGATTTTGGAAATTGGAATTCCTACGGTATAATGGAAACTTGTTAGGAAGTCAAGAAGTTAAAAAAATAAATCCAAAGACAGATAGTTAAGGGGGCAGTCTCGTGTGTGAGAATGTACCGTTAAATTTTGAGAGATTATTATAAAAAAATTTATTTTGTATTCCCAAAGGATAGCTAAGTGAGTTGCGAAAATGAATGATAGCGTTAGATGTAACGTTTATTTAGAAAAGGTTAATAAAGATGGTTAAAGTTTGCAACGTTTACATGAGACTGCCCCCTTAAACTTTGTAGGTTTGTGTATAAGAGTATAATAATAGAAAAAGGTAAAAGGAACGTATAATTTTAGTCGTACTTTTTTCGTTTTTTCGAAGAACATTAAATTCGCGATCTTTGGGGGGGCTCGCGTATCTGGAAGTCGGTGGAAAAAAATGGCCGCCGCAGGTGCACGGTATACCTGGTCAGGCTGTTTAACATTTTATAATTCCGGATGCAGAGAGAAACGGAAGAAATTACCGAGGTGAACGGTGAACGATCGCCGGCATCCGCAGCCAAACGGTTCGCGCGTGTTCGACGCGAGTGAAACTTTTAAGGGTATTGATGATTTTCGTCTGCCCTCGCTACTTTCCACGGAAAGATTCCTTATCCGCCCGAGAGTTTCGAGAGAGTCCATCTCTTTTTGGGACAAATGACTGGCGTGGATGGTGCACGCAGTCCGTGTACCGACGAGCGAGAAACGCGTGGAGAAAAATCGTCTAGGCAGACGAGGAGGAGGAGGACGACGACGACGAAGGAAGAATAATTGAGATTTACGTCATTCGAGGAGAAAGACAGCGCGGAGACACGAATACCAGGACAAAGGGAAATAGAGAAGAGAGAATCTCCCTTTCCGGAGAAGTTAATTAAAGGGGTGGCGACACGGGGCCGCGACCGGAATATCGATCAACTCGAAATTCAATTTCAAATTTTCAATTCAATTTCGATCGAAACGGAGGATTTATTAGAAGGCAGCGTTCACGGTCTCGAGATTCGCGATTATAATAATTTTAATAAAGCTCGTCGGGGGCTATCTGCGGATGGAGTCGATGGGTGGTAAAGCGAGCCAGGAATGCCGAGATTCCGCGTCGTTCGAATAGCTACGACGGAGACGATATTAGAAAAAAAAGATTCTCCCGGGGGCCACGGGACGAGAATCCGATAGCGCGAACGCGTCTCTCGGTCAGTGGTATAAACCAGAGGATTCTCAACGGGAGGGGTCAGGTCGTATGAACCTTCAATGGGCCACTCTGCATTCCTTAAGGCTCATGAATACGGGATGTAAGAAAAGTGGCGAAAGCCACGACTTTCGAGCTGACGCGAAAAATACCATCGAACTATAATATATCGCGTTGGTCCGTGTGTTTATGTTTTTCAGTAGTTTCGTTGAGGTTTGTTACAAATCCCAAATTACTACACTTCTTTCATTGGATTTAAAATAACGGAACAATGCACTTTCGCGAGTTGTCTGTTTTTGGCGCGAATCGTTACTAAAAAGTAAGAATCTTTCCTCTGTGCGTTGCTTTGTCGGCAACATAACCTCACTTTCGGTGTCACTTGTGAGAGAGCGTAGCCCTCTGCAGGCGAGCGCGCGAAGTAGCCCACAACTATTTTATAACTACAATTAAATTCTTTTAATCGCAAAAGGGACCAAACTTATATTTTTACTTAAAGTTACTGAAGTCAAATAGATAGAAAATAGTTTCGTCCCAACCTTTTTGGACGCCCTGTATAGTCGATAGTTTTGTGAATTGTATTCGATATAAAATAATAGAAAAGTGTAGCTATACAGATAGAACAATCTGCCAGAAGGTGATTCCACGTGCAAAAATAAGCCCGAAAACAAAAAATGAAATTTTTTCCGTTCGAGGCTTCGTTGATTTTGAAAATTTGTCGGACACGCGTGCGATTGAATAGGATTTGTTTGGCGTGTCTGTCCATTAATCGTTATTTTCACTTGCGCTGAGATTTAAATCGTTCTCTATCGCACGAATACGCGATGAATTTTCAATGTCGAACGTAAAACTGTTAGTGAAATTGTTTTTCGATTAGCGAAAATATTACAAAAAAAATTTCCACGCCTCGGAGAAAATAATATTACGGTTCATCGCGTTTTCCACTTCTTATTAAGTTAAGTGCGACGTTAGTCGACTTCTTCATCAAGTTTTATGGCTAACAACGTTACTTTGAAATGCCATTATGGCATTATATTCCATTAAACAGTATTAGGAGACAATAGCTGAGTTTTTATTTTATTATATTGTTTCATTTCTCATCAGTGCACTTTGTTACGTAATATTGCGCATCATAAATCAACAATTAATGCAATATTATTTTAAATAATGATTTAATTATGAAATATGGAGATTCACGTGTAAAAACAATTGAAAAACACTGATCTAAACAATTTCAATGTCCGACTATCTCAAGTTTTTGATGTTTTACAAACTATTACATCGAACGGAAAGCGATTTACACGTTACGGAAAGGACCGTTCATCGATTTCCTGCTGGACACTATAGTCTCCCTATCCTTTCTGTTCCGTTCTGTTAATTTCATTATTACAGGAGACAATAATATACCTAATACCACATGGACTAATGATGCATTTAGCCCATTATGTAATCCCTCTCTCCATTCTGTTTCCGCGTCCATTCCATCCAATTTCATCAGCATTTCAATTTTTCTAAATTTCTCTCTAAAGTTCTCGATTTTTGAAACAATTTATTATTATACGAATAGAAACATTTTTAAATTAAAATATTTTATACGTTTCATTAGACACATACTTACCAGAGTTATACTAATCTATCGTCAAGTTTGCTCCAGTGAAAATGAGTTTGAACGCAACTACGTTCGAACTACTTTTATTTACGTGTAAAAAGAATCGTTTCTTATGACATAATAGTTAATAGTAAAATGCCAGTATATTACCTGGATACCATCCCGTGTCGGTATTGGTAAAAATGAACGGATAAAATGGAGCAAGAAACGACCAATCTAAGAGCAATATCTTATGATCAACTCTTAATAACGAACAATCTGACTTCTCTCATAAAGCTGTAAACGTAAAATGATTGGAATAAGTAATGAAAATCCACGGCCCCCTCGCGTCTACTATCAATTAATCTTCCGTAACCCAAATTATGTTTGACCTTTGAAAAAGGCTATACGATTGTTAAACAGTAATAATGAGATATAAATTGAAAAGTAAGTTTTAACGAACACAAATCTTTAACGTGTAGACATTGGATATGCGACTTCACGTCGAGTTGTTAAGGGTTAAAAAAGAATTTTGCGAAGTGAACTTTTTGAATTATTTCTCACTTTAAATTTAACAGTGGCGAAACGCAAACAATAGAGGGTAAGACGGCAGGATGCTGTTAGAAGTATACATACGTATCTTGTAGAAATTCCCAAGTTTGTGACAATGAAGCAATTTCTAGTGTCTTAATCCCTGGCTCAATTAGTTGCTTAAAGCTCTAGTATTAAAGTCGTCGTTAAGTCAACTGTCCGGTGTAAGACTTCGAGGGATAAACCCACGGTGTCTTCGTCTCTTTCGACCAGCTTTCGCACCTAAATCGCGCCGCCTCAAAGTGGAGAAATATCACAAAAACACGACAAAGACACTGCAATCCTATTTTAAAATCGTACTGTCTAAAAGAAAAGCAAATCAATCTAAATATACATAGGAACGAACAAAGTATAATATTTATTGTCTCGACGGGAGTCATTTTAATTAACAATTTTATTTATTTTGTCCTGTATGGAGCAGTTTATCAGAAAGTCATAAAAACTCGGTATGGTTGTTCCTGGGAATGATGTATCGATGCTATTGAATTAAAAAAAAAAAGCGATCAAGAGGTTCGGGGGAAATATTGATATAGGGGCGCTATATTTCAGAGGTGATTGAACTTAATGAAAATTTTACTCGTGCGAAAAAGATTTTTAAATAAACTGGCCTTTCACTCCTGAGAGTCACAAAACTTTATTTTTGAACCGAATGATAATGTTTTCAAGTAAAGTTTTCTCGTAAAGGAACAAAGGAAAAATTTTGTTACTGTGTACCATAATTATTTTAACTTTTTTTTAAAGCTTATTATATATTTTATTCGCATATGTAAAATTTATTCAAATCTCTTTTGACTAAAGTTTACCTAAATAAATGATCGATGTTTGGGACAATTCTCTTTTTATTCAAAACCAATTTAACAGTCATCGTACAATTCATAAACCGCGAGAACGTTTTATCAACAGTACATCACAAACATAGTATTTCTGGATCAAAAAGTGGCTATAAACTCAAAGTAATCTCGTACTGCAATTATACTAAAAGCAGCGTAGATACACCTGACAAATTATTATGAGAATAATCCTGTCAAATATGCACAAGGCATTGGTCATACGTCCTCGTTTAGTTAAATATTGTAAATTACAACGTTTTCATCGGCTTATAAAATATTCTATTTGGTCAAATTGTACGATTATGGAAAAAGACGAAAGATATTTGTCGTGAAATTTTATAATAAATTATGTATGCAGTTAACCGGGTCGCTCGAGTTGAAGGAACATAAACACTGGTGGATGACGATTCAGTTTCACGAATTTCTTGCTTAATTCTACCTCCGGGCGTGGGATTACTATACTTGACTTAGTCTTCTCTTCCTACAGTTTTATTAATATCATTCCTGCTATTGACATTGCTCCGCCCGGGAATCTTATTATTCAGTCGCTAATTGTATGCACGACGTCAGAAACCGCCTAACCGGAGGCGTTTAGGGGACTCAGACTACGTGTCCCTCGTAATCTCTGCGTAACAGTCGCCTTTACACGAAACTTTATTGCACCAACGTCCATAGATCGTTGATTGCATAGTCGAGAAAATTTCATTTATGACCAACTCAATAACAATTTCAGTTTCATTGGTAAACTCTCGCTTACACTTTACTCGTACATAAATTAACAACCATTAACAGATTTTTGTTTGTACGCAAACTTTATTTAAATCGTTTAATAAAAGTAAACAATTTTTATTTTTCGATTCGTTAATAAAATTTGCTCAACCTACACACGTATCGTGGCTGTTTTATTTGCTTCAGCCGAGTACAGGTTCCTCATCCCCCCGCGCATTTTACCCTTATTTCCAGTAATTAATAACTCGACCACGAAGCCTCAAATTCAATTTCTTATTTTAGCGCGTAGAATCGCCCCTTAAAGTTTCGAACACCTGTTGCTGAACTCACTATTGATTGAATAAGTGCTTAGTAATTAATTACAATAATGTTTAGTGGTTGGTTACCAAGCGCCTATAAGCGTCGATTAACCTTTTACAACGTGCAAGCTACTTTTGCTTTTCTCAGTCGAACGACTTCGCTGTTTATTCGTGGACGCGAGAAAAATAAAACGCACGCGTATCAACGTAATAATTGTAAAAAATAAATGTCAACAATCAAGGTATAAATTTTATAATGGATTTTAAACTTTACATAGTTGCTGGGTGCTAAACAGATCTGGATGACTAATATTTCGTGTTTTCCTTTTTTCTCGTAAAATTGATAGCATCGTCTGCATAGATCTTTTCCATTAACAGGCCAATTACAATGCATGTTTTTCGTACCAACAGTATCTACGCTCGTTGGAGGAGTTTGAAAGGAGAGATGTAAACTCGAAGCGTCGCGACGGTCACCAGTGACCACCACGGCGGTCAACGTTCCTTGAATTCTTGCGTGCCCACGCTGTAAATGCTCGTATCAGGTATCGATCGAATCTGTAATACGACGAGTACTTGGTAATTAAATCGGACGTTTTTTGTAAGTGACTAATGGGTTCGTGTTTTAATTTCCTATCGACTCGAAATATTTCATTATCATCGAAACACGAATGCAAATTATGTAATTTATTTCTCTTGCTAAGAGGATTACCCTGTTTTATATCGTCGATATCTGCTCGGAACGTTTCTGGCTGTAACCGTCTAATAATATGCGGACGTACGTTATGAATGTTCTATTATGTCAATTTTTTAATTTCGAAGTTGTTAAAAGATTACAGGAATACTTTTATCATTACTTTTATTGCAAATATGTATGATTATTGTCATCGCGATATTTAATTTGAAATATTTGAAGGGCATTACAGTTTTTCACGATTTATTTTCTATTTATAGTGATATTTATTATTGTAATATAACGGCATATTAACGAATGGCGATAATACATCGAGCCTTTATGCAATTACGACGTACACCGAAAGGAACTAATTTAAAGTTTAAATTTTCAATAAAACATCATATTTTTAGTTTCAGATAATATTATGTACGTAGGTTTTGGTTTCGTCGCGTGCTTGATTGTGAATAAAACTAATCCACGTTTCACGTGTATTTTTATCAAACATCATAACAATTACACAGAATGATTCTGGAAATTGGGATAATGAGTATTTGCTTTCTCAGCGAAGATACGAGAAATGTAATTAGAAACTATTCTTCGATGTTATCAATATTTGTTTCAATTTAATATTATTCCGTAAATGGAGCCATATATTCGTTACATAAATCGATTCGTTTCACCTGTAATACTTTACGAGATATTCCACATTTTATAATATTAAAAAAATTATTTCCAGTAGGTCTTCAGACGTTTTACACTTGCAGTTGAAAATTTTTTTTAGTCGTCTCTTCATACTTTTCGCCATTATTTCTGTTACTTCTCTTACAGAAGACAGTTTTCATCTCGAGGCAGCTCCTAAGACAGAATCCGTTAGAAAAGCCTTATCGATGAGTTTTCCAACGGATTTGTAGCTAAACACCATAATTTTGTACGATCGCTGTAGACGAACAACCTTATGTTTCTTTGTTTTGATCTTAAAACTCCCTTACTTGAGTAAAAACACACGTACTTTTTATTTGTACATTGTTCATATTATCATACCTCTCTGTCGGTTTTGTAATTCAGTGTTACTTGCCTTGTTAATAATAATAATAATTTGAAAAAGCATTTGGTAAAAATAAATGAAAGGAATTCGTAAGAGACAAGTTTCTTTCCATTTATAATGAATCACTACTATTACAGTGTATGAATACGAATAGCAGAGTGTATGAATACGTAATACGTTCGCTTGGAAAAGAGCTATAGCTTGTCCCAATTTCTAGAATCACGGTGTACAGTGTGAAATTGTATGCCAATGTTCCGTGGGTTGGCCTAATGCCTTAAGCGTGTTGACATGCATTTGTGCCTTCTCGAATAAAGCCTGCAGGTTTGCGGGAGAATCGCGTGCAACTTCTGGAAACTCGGAAAGCAGTTTTAAACGTTTAAATGCACATGTATTATTTGCTACGGTTTGTTGCCGTTGCGATAGATTTCAAATCGCGGTGTAATAACCGATGCATCGAGGGAACGCCAATCGCGATGCAACGTCCCCCGCGTGACGAATTTTTAAGAAAATTAGATTTTCGAACGGCTGGTAATTCGTCATTATTATGCACGTATGATTTGAGAGCGGAGCAAAATTTTATTTGAATCATAGGTAATCAAACTAACGTGTAGCAATTTATTCGCGACGTTTATTCGATCGAATTCATTCGGTGAAATTCGTATTTGTTCGTCGTGAAACTTTTAATATGAAAATTGAAATTTGTCCTTTTTTTCGATATTCAGAGGTTTATAAATCGCTTCTTAAGTGATCCTTCTTGTTTCTGATAAAATGGAGAATGTTTATAGAACAATTTGTATGATTTTGAACATTTTTACATTCTGACAGATGTATTGATTTTCACTGGAAAAGAATTTTTCTAGCAATCGAATGGCGTGATTTGTATTATCAGCTCGGTCAAGCAGGCTTTAGCTAGTCAAAAATGTGTGACACATATTGACCTGTCTCCCAGGTTCTTCAATATTTTACGATTTTCCATAAAATGAAATGATCTAGTACGCCGGGTCGTCGAATATGTGTCTGCAAATGTTATATTATGAACGAGAAAATGCGAGGTTTTATTCAAAAAATTAATTTCCTTTAATTTGGATCGCGAGAATGTGGGAGAATTAAATACGAGGGAAGTTACTTTGTTACGAATACAAAGTTGATACATATATTTATACAGAAATGTAATCAGTAAAAATGTAAACAGTACGTTTGCGATAAACTTAATAGGCGTTTCAAATTTAAAAAAATATTTTTCTACCTCTAGTTATTTATGTTAAAATTTCTGTTTACGGAATTATATTTCAAACTCCATTATTTACAGAATTTCCTTATAAATTACATTCTGTCTAAGATCGTATCGTTTTTTTAATTTCATCTTGAACCAAATTTACAATAAATTGATGTACTAATATTCACATTTTTAGAATAACGTGTAAGTGTGCAAATATTTATGCACAGAAAGGTACGTTATAATACAGTTTCCAAAACATAATACACGAATTATGTAATGTATCGTTAGATAACAGATCTTATGAATATTTATTGAATTTTTAGGAAAAACGTGAATTGGAGTAAAATAGAAATACAACTCGTTAATATTTCAGAAACTTCCGGAGGTCGGATAATGCGGGAAATAATCGATGAACAGATAATTAAGAATTCAGTATATTTCATTATCTCCAAGTACAATAGTATACGTTTTAATCACAAAATTAGTCCAATTCTATGTTTTCGCGTAAAAAGCAGATTTTCACAATTTTTTAATAAAATATAATTCCTCAGCCAATTTAATCAAATATGTATTATTAGAGGCTGCTACAGAGAACAGAAAAAAAATTATACGAACAATTATGATTCATTGTACAAGCATAGGAAGGAAATTATATTCGTCGTAGAAGTATGTAATAATCACTGTAATAATTGCAAGGGGGATGTACAGTATTTTAAAAAATTTTAGAAACATCCAGTTTGCACCTCTTTCACGTAGTTTTGACAGTATTTGAAATTTCAAAGGAAAGATTAAAACCATTTTTCCACGAACAGAATATTAATTCCTTTTCGAGGATTTATTTGATAAAAATACATCATTCCAATCGCACGGGATAGAAAATTTGTATACCTCGTATGGAGTTTTTCCACAGTATTATATTATCTTTCTTACAAAGTCGAGAAACTTTGAAAGTTAGAAATTGCGGTGGGGTGAATGTTACCCCAAGGCGTTAAGAATTTACCAGAGAGTATACTATATGAAAGAAATTTAATTTTAAACATTAATTATTCCTTCTATGCTGATAAAAGTACAACAAAACGTAGAATATTACGGTCGATCCGCACGAGTAGAAAGGAGCGATATCTCTTTACTAGAACTTACATGAAAGATACTGGCGTTTGTAATTAATGCAGCCGTTTAATTTTTCATCCAAAATTACCCTGACTGAACTTAAGCTATAATTTAATATTTTTGGGGGTCATTCTTAAAACCTCAAGCATTGAAAAGAGATAAAAAAAAAAATTTCGATTTTTTCAATCCATCACAGTGGTTCATCCCCTTAAACGATACATAAAAATAGAACGATCGTCAGATTATCTTTTGTAACGTTACGTTTACAATGATCCCTCGTTAATGTTCGCTAGGGTTCGTCACGCGAACGTTATCGAAGGAATACCGTGTTTCAATTAAAAGCCCTATCGTTCTCGTTGGAAAATATCTACAATTTATCCAAAATTAGACGAAGCTCGTGTGTAAGTGTACCTCCATCCATTATGGACCACGTTACTTAGCTCGTGGTATTTCCCTCGAGTTCAAAGGACGAGACGTGGCCATCGATCCCGTCCATTTTGGACCGTTCGCGAATCACGATTTCGCGATGGTCTTCTTCGACTGGTCGAGGTAAAGCATGCATCGATACATATTCAGAAGACGGTCAGGCAGAGCAGGGCCAGGTTGACTAGGGCCATTAGCATCGATCGTCTTCCGGGACCCTGTCCCGTCGACCGACCGTTTATTCTCTTCAGAATTTCCCTCGGTATCTGGTAAAGGAAGAAGTTCCTTCGACCAGCCACAAACCGTATTGTCTCGTGTCACGAACGACCGTTAATTAATTCTTTCTGACTGGTCGGAACGGATCCACCGCGAACGGCGAACGGAAGACGATCGACAAACCGGAAGCGACATTTTCCAGCGTTTAGATCGCTCGTTCCTTGCAATTCGAAAGAATTTTACCAAGTTTCGAGTCTCTGGCACTATTTATTTATTAACACATTTTCTTCCAGTCTTTTAACTTTCGACTCTAAAGGTGGTCTGTTATTATATTTTCGCCATTGTTACGTATCATTTGAAGTTTTTTAAACATTCCAGCAGTCCACCATTATATTCGATAACCTTTCAACTTTTACCTTGAACCTCCATCTTGAATTTTCTGAGCCACTTTTGTGCAGTATTTTCACTTTGGATTACAAATTTTTTAGTCTGACTCAAGCACTCTCGATCCAATTTATAAATTAAACATGTATGAACAAACATTTTTGGACTCTAAAGATGGTCTGACATTATATTTACGCCATTGTTACGTATCATTTGAAGTTTCTTAAACGTTCCAGCAGTCCACCATTATATTCGATAACCTTTCAACTTTTACCTTGAACCTCCATCTTGAATTTTCTGAGCCACTTTTGTGCAGTATTTTCACTTTGGATTACAAATTTATTAGTCTGACTCAAGAACCCTCGATCCAATTTATAAATTAAATATGTATGAACAAACATTTTTGGACTCTAAAGATGGTCTGACATTATATTTACCCCATTGTTACGTATCATTTGAAGTTTCTTAAACGTTCTAGTAGTCCACCACTATATTCCATAACCTTTCAACTTTTACCTTGAACCTCCATCTTGAATTTTCTGAGCCACTTTTGTGCAGTATTTTCACTTTGGATTACAAATTTTTTAGTCTGACTCAAGCACCCTCGATCCAATTTATAAATTAAATATGTATGAACAAACATTTTTGGACTCTAAAGATGGTCTGACATTATATTTACGACATTGTTACGTATCATTTGAAGTTTCTTAAACGTTCTAGTAGTCCACCACTATATTCCATAACCTTTCAACTTTTACCTTGAACCTCCATCTTGAATTTTCTGAGCCACTTTTGTGCAGTATTTTCACTTTGGATTACAAATTTTTTAGTCTGACTCAAGAACCCTCGATCCAATTTATAAATTAAATACGTATGAACAAACAGCGTTAATGACAAACATTTTTCACAAACTCTTTGCGTGGAAACTGATCTCGAGATTTTCAGAATAAAATACGTAATGAAATATCTTCGTGGAATATTTGATAAAATTATGTATCGAGGTCCAAGTATTATGAATAGCGCAGTTATCACGGTGCGTCCAAGACTCGAAAAACGGGACGATATTCAAATTTCTTGTTTATGCGAAATAAATTTAACCCCCATTGGATGTAAAGAAGATTAGTTGGGCTTTAAAGCGGTGGATATTATAGCGGGGATGCGGCGAAGGTTTCTCTTATTCGGTTAGTTGGAATTTGATTTTGCAGTATCTCTGTTATTGCAGTGAGCGTTTTATAGCATACGAAGCGCATTATAGAGGGCCATATTTTCGATTGTTTACGCGTACGGGAATATTTCATTTTTAAAATTTAGTCACGGCCGGATTAAATTTAGCGAAAAGCACGAATTTTTGTAAAAGGGATAAATTTCTATTTCTAATATTTATTCAACGCAATTACGCGAATACAAATGCACGGTTGCATGCTTTCTCTTTGTACTTCGTGCGCCGTGTGCTCGGGGAAAATAAAAAAGTCGGTATTTAACGTCAAGAAACGTTGGTACCTAACGTCGTTAAAATAATTAAATACCGAGCGCAAAAAGGGGCTGCGCTCGGTGCACCATCGCGCTGAAAAGTGTTAAACTTTTTGCTTCTGGACACAATGGTAACTTTCAATACCTCGGGAACCTTTGCTATAGAGCGGAAATGTTCGTTGAAAATTACTGTTCCCGCGTGTCGAAGCTCTTTCTATAATTTTTAAGAGAATTCTATCTAAATCTAAGGATATTATACTAAGAACCAAGATCCTGGAGGATAATGCTAATGTTAGGAGTCTTCGTTGGAGATTGTATGGAAAAGTACACTCCAAGTTGCATTTTTCATTCCTTTTTTAGATTTCCAGTTTCTACTTATGCTTAATCCGTTTTAAATTGTCAGATCGTGGATAAGATTGTTCATTAATTTTCTGACGTCTAAAAGCTGTTCGGGGACGAAAGGAAACAAGTCAGGAAATAAAGCAGTGTTTAATCAAGATCACGCTCGTTCACGTTTGTTAATAAAAATACTCCAGGAAACGACGTCGAATAATTTGCACAAATTTAAGACCACGTATCGAAACTTCATATATAATATAAAAATATAAAAAAAAAACACGTGCCATGGTCACTCTTGATTCGAACGATGTATTACTAAAATATTCATTCTCATTTGTTTCCATAACTAATTGGTACAAAGTGTCATTAAAGTCTGACATTCTCCGTGTTAAAATATCAAGAAAGAACAGGAGGGACGTAGATGAGGGGGTTGTATTGAAAAATCACCTATAATGAAATACGATTTATTTACTAAATATGCGAAATATATACATTAGGCCATACACACAAGTACGTAATCTTTCCGATGGGTTTCGGGATGTCGACGAGTGGCGGCTGCTTAAAGACCGTAGACGCTCGTGTTTTTCAACCGAAGGTCTGTCGATGATCGTTGAACGCGATTGGAAAGGACGCTGGACGACAGGTTTTCTGGTCTGTTCGATATCTCCTAGAGATATCGTATTCGGATCCTAATAGAAACTTTACGCGTTCGATATCGCTGCCATTCGGTTCGAGCAATGACAATATTATCGAACGTATAAGGTCGATATCGTTGAAATGACGGCAAGGAATTATTGCACCGTTGTCCGAATACGTATATTCTGTGATATGAGAACGTCACTTCCATCGGATACTATCATCGGCGATAAACGTGCGAGGTGTCGTTACTCCGTCGTTGCTTAAAAGGTTACATCGTGACATGATTTTACCAATACAGACTAATCGACGAAAGTCTACTTCGTCGTCGTGCACAGTGTTTACATTGCACGAAATGCAAATGAAAAGCAAGATTCGGTGCAAGTGTTCAAAAGATATTTCCCCGCAGTCGTTAAAGCTATCGAAAGTAAGAAAAAGAAAGAAGAGATCAGCGATGCTTGAAAGTTTGAAAATTCACAATACTCGCGTGTTTGAATTACGAAGCTCTCGATGTTCGAATAAATCAGGTTTAAGGCCAATCTTTCATTCGCGAACTATTCCGCGTGTATTGTCTTTCCTGCTTAAAAAGTTTCAATCGTTTCCTAGAATTTGTTAGCTGTCTCTTCATTCGTGCGGGAATAGTTCTTGCGATCATCCACTACCGTAACTCTGTACTTCTTTCGATAAGACGACGCGCGAGTACGTATCACGATTTTTCAGCCATTCCTCCATTCAACATCTGCAACACGTTCGATTCTTAACGTTAAAATTCTATAAATTTATTATCTGTTTTTCAAATTCTCGAGATCGATGTATTGTTCGACCCAGCGAGAGCGAGACTTCGACGCGCCTGCGCAAACTGGTTCAAACGCGCGAACTTATACTTATTTTCATCCCGAGCTTGAGTGTTGCCAATTTGAACCGAGGTTTTTGCGATATCTGGAATTGACATGTTCCTTTTCCATTTTTCGAAGACTTTTAGAAATTTTTTAAAAATATTGCTCGATTGTAGAGCGACTTAAGCACAACTGCAAATATTCTACTCTAGTATCGAGCGCGTTCGCGTTAGAAGTCACTTGTTGAAGCAAAGCAACGTCAGTCGACTGCAGACTTCGTTTAAAAGAATATTTGACGCGTCTGTGCCTGTACGGCGTAAAGACTGCAGTCGATCTTTCAGAATTTATAATTAACGAACGTCCTTGCGATTATTTAATATATCAGAAAGTGCATAGATCATTACGAACGAGAACAAACGAAGACGTTGACTTGCATCGTTATCCATATATGGGCGATGCGACTTTTCGTCGAGGAGCTGAAAAAATTAATTCTGAAAATATATCTACCTTTAAAATATTCAAGTAATTATTAGTAAGATAAACCCTCTATTTTCACAACCCCAAATTAAATTTCCACAAAAGAAATACACTCAATTTGCAATTGAAACTACAACAAAGTTAATACTATTAACTGTCTTCAACAAATAGGATTCCTTATTAGCCATATTCATGCTCATCCTAGATCTCTTTCAAGTTTCTGTACTCACCGGTCCCAAGCCAGCGGCGATGGTCCTCGAGTCTCGTTCTCGCTTGGCCGAACTATACACTCGAGCTTCGTTTTCGCTCGGCCGAACTATACATACCTCGGTCGGTAACGAAGCGAATTAACGACACGTCAAGGCGGGAAAATAATGACGGGGGAACGACGGAGTAACGACGGAGCCGATAACGACAGAATCATCGAACGCTCAAGGTCTCTCGCGATAGACGCCACCGGTCGTTGCCTACACTACGGAAAGCGCGATAAATTTCGCTTCGATGCGATCACGGATTTCTTTTTTTTTTTTCTCTTCTAATCGGTAAGGTACGTAGATACGACAGGTATGATACGCGCGTCGCAAGTATGTACAAAGTATACACGCACGCACACATGCATGCACACAGAGAGGTTTCTCCGAGGAGGTGGGTGGGTGGGTGGGAGACGCGGGGAAGGCGAATTGGCCGGCGGCTGGCGCGGCGCAGGGACACCGGAAGCGGTCGGTCGGTCGGTCGGTCGCGCGAACGAGACTACGAACTAGAAGAGTGGCGACGCGAGAAAGGTACGTCGCGTCGTTTCTTTTTTTTATCCTTCGGAAGTACAAGTACAAGGGAGTGGAAGCTTCGAAGCCGTAACGGGTACACGTACGCGTCGTTTGCGTGCTACGCGAGTACGTTAATGCGAGAAAGACGGCGGGATATGCGGCGGGACATCGAGACGCATCGCTCCGCGACTCTCGCCACGACCGACTCTCTTCCGAAACGAACCTCGTCGGGATCTACGCAGCACTGCCTCCATTCTTCAAATCGAATCGAGTATTATTTAAATTATTTAAATTATAGTGAAAATCGTATAGAAGTTACATATTAACAAGATAAGAAATTTGAAAATTATTGTTCAAGAGAAATAAGAATAGAAAATTAAACGTTATTGTTCATCGATGGAAAATAGGATCGTCCTGGCATTTACAGTCATTTTTTTCGTGTAGAAATTACATATTAACAGGATAAGAAATTTGAAAAATATTGTTCTAAAGAAATAAGAATAGAAAATTAAACGTTATTGTTCATCGATGGGAAATAGGATCGTCTTGGCATTTACAGTCATTTTTTTCGTGTAGAAATTACATATTAACAGGATAGGAAATTTGAAAATTATTGTTCAAGAGAAATAAGAATAGAAAATTAAACGTTATTGTTCATCGATGGAAAATAGGATCGTCCTGGCATTTACAGTCATTTTTTTCGTGTAGAAATTACATACTAACAGGATAAGAAATTTGAAAATTATTGTTCTAAAGAAATGAGAATAGATAATTAAACGTTATTGTTCATCGATGGAAAATAGGATCGTCCAGGCATTTACAGTTATTTTTTTCGTGTAGAAATTACATACTAACAGGATAAGAAATTTGAAAATTATTGTTCTAAAGAAATAAGAATAGAAAATTAAACGTTATTGTTCATCGATGGAAAATAGAATCGTCCAGGCATTTACAGTCATTTTTTTCGTGTAGAAATTACATATTAACAGGATAAAAAATTTGAAAATTATTGTTCTAAAGAAATGAGAATAGAAAATTAAACGTTATTGTTCATCGATGGGAAATAGGATCGTCCAGGCATTTACAGTCATTTTTTTCGTGTAGAAATTACATATTAACAGGATAGGAAATTTGAAAATTATTGTTCAAGAGAAATGAGAATAGAAAATTAAACGTTATTGTTCATCGATGGAAAATAGGATCGTCTTGGCATTTACAGTCATTTTTTTCGTATAGAAATTACATATTAACAGGATAAGAAATTTGAAAATTATTGTTCTAAAGAAATAAGAATAGAAAATTAAACGTTATTGTTCATCGATGGGAAATGGGATCGTCCTGGCATTTACAGTCATTTTTTTCGTATAGAAATTACATATTAACAGGATAAGAAATTTGAAAATTATTGTTCTAAAGAAATAAGAATAGAAAATTAAACGTTATTGTTCATCGATGGGAAATGGGATCGTCCTGGCATTTACAGTCATTTTTTTCGTATAGAAATTACATATTAACAGGATAAGAAATTTGAAAATTATTGTTCTAAAGAAATGAGAATAGAAAATTAAACGTTATTGTTTATCGATGGAAAATGGGATCGTCCTGGCATTTACAGTCATTTTTTTTGTCGATGAATTATGGCGAAGTATTGGTCTGCAGAATAGTAATTTTTGTTTTCGATCAAATTCCTTGTTTTGTTATCGTACCGAGGCAATACCGATTTTCACTGTGATTCTACGCGACTGGCGCGGTGGAGATTGATTTGAAGCTGCGTCTACGAGATCGAGAAACATTTTGACGATGTTTCTTGAAAAAGTCGCCGTTTATTGGCGAATGTTGCTCCAGCCGTGTTTCCGTCGCTGGCGACAAATGCCTTGTTTCCATTCAAATCGGTAGGGATCGAAGAAAAATAGAAAGCACGCGGCTCCTCCAGCGTGGACAGTTTGTCACTTGATTCAGAAATGCATTGTCGCCGTCGACATCCACGCGGATAACGGTAAAAAAATGAATCGAAGAATATGAAAAGTCTGAAATGCAAGTTAAAAAAAAATGAAAATCGCGAGATACGTGTTAGAATCGATCGAATCGTCAATTTTGTGAGTTGCCATCTTTCCAGCCTCGAACAGTAGATCGGTAGCATTTGAGTTTTATCGTTTATGTCCAGCACTTACGTAGTCTCATAGACTATTAAACTGTAAAATGAAAGGGACTTAATGTTGTGGAAACGTCCCCGAATAGTTGAGTTATCGTTCGAAGGATATTCCGGATGAGAAATTTCAAACGAAGTCGAAGTTTCAAAGTAAAATGAAATTGTACGCTCTGATTGGTGGTTGTGCATCTGTAAAGCAACCGTGACGTTCAAGAAGAACGAGCGAATAAGAAGATCGATATATTAAAACCTTCAGCGAGCGAAATGGAGGAGACGCAGCGTCCGAAATAACCGTAGAATATAAATAAAACCGGAAGTGAACCAGTTTCAGGGGAGACTGTAAAAAGTCGACTTTTGGACGACTGTCTCTCTGGTAACTGTGATAAAACTATTACGAAAGTTGCAAAATAAGGAAGAAGAGCTCCAGTGGGTTGCATACCATATACATTGAAACAATAGAAAAGTGTTTTCTGGTCTCACGAATTTAAATTTAAAATCTTTATATCCAGAGGGTTGAGCCAAATAATGATTAGTACAAATCTACTAGCGATATTTTAAAAATTTCCAATGCAAGGACAAGTAAACTTCTGTTGTAAAAGAAAGTACTAGGTCCATTTGTGTTAATTTAAATAAGAACTGTGCTCGTAATTACCATTTCCATATAATACAATACTTACCACTTTGGAACAAAACTAAAAGCTGAAAATTCCCATAAATGTCAATATGCATAAAACTGGCATTCTGCTTTATGACATATAATTTAAAAAGTCTGGATTTTCGCGTGCTTCGAATTTCTGGTACCAGATTTTTCCACTTTGCCTGCATGTAACATTAGTCGAATTCATTAATGGTAAACTTTTCCACGTATTTTTATAATCAAGCTTAATAAGTCATTACTGAAATAAATTTTAGTACACGACAGTTACGAACTGCTATAAAGTTTGACCAGCAAGAGAAATTATAATAAACACGAATTTTAATAAAATTTCAATGCCGTAAAGTTAACAGGATTTTATTTAATTTGAAAAAAATTTCATAAACATCTGGAATCGAATAAAAATAGATCTCGCGTAACCCAGACCGAGAATTTAGTCAAGAAGCGAGGCAGTACTGTACCGGGTTCAGAGATGGGCACAATTTTATTCGATTAACGGATCGGATAAATGGCATATAGCACTTAATATGCAACATTTATTCCATCGATCGATCCGGATAAGCTCGTACTCGTTTGACGCGAAATATTAATGCCATTCTATAATACAAACTTTAAAACTAAACAAACAACGACCGTTTATCTTCTCTGTTCGTCGTTCAGAAATGTCCATCGAGATAAGAATTTTCGCCCATCTCTGATCGTATTCGGGGATCGCCGGCGAAAGATCGCCACCAGTTCCCGGGAACAATTTCGACAAATATTTGCTGTAGCCGTGTACGTCGAATTTTACAAATTAATCGGCTTACAGGCTCGTAAATCGTACTTTCGAGTCGCGTGCCGCAAAACGAGACGATAATCCGCGTCCGGGCCGGTCCTGCGCTCGACTGCACTCATCGATCGCGTGTATCGATGCTCGCGACGCGATGACGCGATTTAAAACGCTGTTGCTAGCTCGTATACGCGACTGGAGCGCGGATTCCGCTTCAAAGTTCGCGCTCGCTCTACGGTAACCTGGCAGAGATGGGCAAAACGTGAACTAAAAAAAGAAAAAAATCGAACAAAATTATTCAAACTTCGTTCGTCGCTCGAGCAAATTCGTCTTTGACGAACACTGTTCTAGTCCCTCGCTAATGTTCGTATACAAGTGAGAAGGAACCACATTTTGAACGTGTTAGAAAAATATGACACAAAAACATAGATCGACGATTGATTAGAATGTGTTAGAAGTACGGTTCGTGCGATTTTGTGTAATTTCTAAGGCAGCTACTTGTGTGCTTTTGATTTCTCAACGATGTTATGATTAAACAAATGGTGAACATTGCTCTCTATTTTACTTGTTCTCAGTGTCTTTCGTTTTTGTTTACTAGTAAATAACTGTGACCGATTTGAAGAATACCTTCGTTAAAAAGTTATTAAAAAAATTGTTAATGAAATTTGTCCCCTCACGAATTTTTTTCTCGAAAGTGGTTAGGATTTCGTGGGTATGTGTATTAACCAAAAATGATTGTAATCGACTCCCGGAATCAAGAATAATTTTTTCAGAATGATTTGAAATTTTTTTTTTTCGTCGAAAAATTTAGGCACCTACCCCCGGTCGATTTTTCTTAAAAATTCCTTTTTCAGTTTTAGTAATTTTGTTTGACGCTCTACAGAAAAGTTGTCTAATACTTTTCTGTAGGTACCCATGAGCTCTACTTCAGGAAAAAGTTTCATTGAAATATATTCACAATTGTAGGAGTTATGGCTGTTTGAAAATTGGACCATTTTTATGGGGTTTTCCTCATTTTACGGACTGAAGGACCAACTTTTCGAATATTTTTGCGATTTATACATATTCTCCATCAAAATACGCGTAGTTTGCTTTTTTAAACATTAAAATCGTCCAATCCGTTCAGAAGTTATGACGTTTTAAAGATTCGCATGAAATTTCAGTGAAACATATCGACGCTATGGTCAGACATGAAATTTTCGGTAATGAATTTTTTTCTCGAAACTGAGTAGGATTTCGGGGGTATGTCTGTTGACCAAAAATGCTTGTAATTGACCCCTGCAACTAGAAATAATTTTTCCAAGACGATTCGAAAGTCTTTTTTTCACCCACAACTTTCAGCACTTACTCGAATTTTTTTTTCGAAAGTGCGTAGGATTTTGGAGGTATGTGTATTAACCAAAAATTATTGTAATCAACTCCCGGAATCAAACATAATTTTTTCAGAATGATTTGAAATTTTTTTTTTCGTCGAAAAATTTAGGCAATTACCCCCTGTCGATTTTTCTTAAAAATTTGTTTTCCATTTTTAATAAATTTGTTTGAAGCTGTACGGAAATGTTGTCTAATACTTTTTTGTAGGTACCCATGAGCACTACTTCAGAAAAACGTTTCATTGAAATATATTCACAATTGTAGGAGTTATGGCTGTTTGAAAATTGGACTATTTTTATCTGGTTTTTCTCATTTTGCGCGGTCAAGGACCAACTTTTCCAATATTTTTACGATTTGTACATATTCTCCATCAAAATACGCGCAGTTTGCTTTTTTAAACATTAAAATCGTCCAATCGGTTCAGGAGTTATGACGTTTTAAAGATTCACACGAAATTTCGGGGTAACATTTCTGGCCAGAAATTAAATTTTCGGTAATGAATTTTTTTCTCGAAACTGAGTAGGAATTCGGGGGTATGTCTAATGACCAGAAATGATTGTAATCGACCCCTGCAACTAAAAATAATTTTTTCATAACGATTTGAAATTTTTCAATTTCGTCGAAAAATTTAGGCACCTATTCGAATTTTTTTCTCGAAAATGCGTACGATTTCGGGAGTACGTCTGTTGACCAAAAATAATTATAATTGACCTCTACGACCGAAAATAATTTTTCCAGAACGATTGGAAATTTTTCTTTTCACCAAAATTTTGTTTACCCTACTATTCTTTATGCAAAATAACGATCGAATAGCGTTTCCCACTTTAAAGATATCGCTACTGTCCGGTTTTAGGGAAACTCCCCCTACTTCTTCGAAGAATGTACAGTTAATAAAAAATTTCAAAATTCTAAAGATCGATCGATTTAGAGGTAAATACATCCCAATTGTACTTTTCATCTAAAACTTCCACACTGTAATATTTTTCAAACTGTCCAAAATAGAAGTTTTCAAACGGTCCAAAATAGAAATTTTAGTGCTGCAGAAAATTGTACGGTTTTCATCCGTTAGCGTCGATCAACGAACGAAGTTTTAGTAACTTCGACCGATACTGTTACGTTTAATTTGTTTAAATGCCCAGCTCTGATACCCTGTGATAGTGTTCGTTCGCTCCTATCGTCTCCATATTCCCCGCCGATGGCCGCCGACCATCCGACACGCGCGTTTCCCTTCGATTTCGCGGCGAATTTCGAAACGTCCAACGCAATACCCCTGGTCTCTCCGTCGTCTGTCCTTCGCACCTACTTTCCTCCTGTACTTCCAATTCCTTCGTCATCCGCTACACAGCTTGTTGGTACCGTCGGTTCCTCCCGCGTGTCCACCAGTCGCTATCGCGATCACCAGCGCGAGCGAGACGCGGCGAGTCGATGGGCCGATTCGCTGGTTGGAAGATTCTCTAAACGGGCAGCAACAGTCGCAGCATGAGCGCGGCGCTCGCCACCGTCAGGCACACGGAGGGCGTCGCGACGCTCGCGTGGCCCTCCACTGAAACATCGAAGAAGAAGGATGGTTCGTTGGTTGGATCTGCCATTGGCCGCCTAGAGTCCACGGTACTTTGTTAAGTTTGCGTCCAATTGCTAACAGGGACTCTGGTATTTGTCGCGACAGAAGTTTCGACACGAGCAATGGGGTTTAATAACTCGTTCGATGTTGAATCGTTACTTAAATCAGTGGCTAAAATAAAAATGAATAGAAAAATAACTGTATATTCGAACAAAAATTTGCGAAATTCCGCTTTTCAATAACACTGCTCATGGTAATTGTTTGAAACAGGGGGCACTTCAACAATTTCGATGATTTTTTGAATATGTTATAGAACTCGACATTGCAAACAAGTTTTCTCTATGGATATAATCCTTGCTCGGTATTAGTTTAGAATATAGACAATTCTGTCGGTACATATACAACATAAACCAACAATTTACCTTTATCGAATTCAAAGGAATATCGTATAGCACCTATTTGGATTTGTCTCAGTGTCTGCTGTTACTTTCTGACGAGAAAACAAAAATTCCATTTGAGAAACTTAAATTGATCTTCGAATCTCGTCCACCATTCCAGCCACAAGAAAACAATTAATACTATATAATGTAGCCTTTTGTACGAACATTTTTGTAATAACTACAGCTCCTTCCAAGATATCCTGTTGTACTCCTTTAAACAAGACACTCTGTATATTGCATGTTGTATATACACATATATGTATATAAATTTGTTTCATTTTATTCAAAAAAAGTGTTTCATGGGAAAAGTAAAAAGAATCAACCAATGAAGAATGCAAAATTGCCCGATAAGCCGTCGTACGTGAAATTTAAGTAGAAATATCGCGATATGGTCAGACGCGTCAGACAAATCGCACTCACAGTCGGTTCCACGCGTATCCAACGAATTTAAAATATCATTTATCATAGAAAAGAACTATTACGCAACAAAGTTTCAAGTTTTGCACGTTGAATTACCTCCCATCAGATTTTATCACCAGTCTTGGACCATTGAATTAAAAAAAAAAAATCCCTAAACTATTGAATTGAAAGAGCTGATAACATTTTATCTGTACTACACGAGAGTGTACAGGAATACCTATTCAGATTTATTTTTATGAGACTTATTGTTATTTCTCTGTGAAACATTTGGATCTATATTTGCCGTAGAAAAATCTGTACTATTTATATTGCGAAATACTGCAATATATTGTCGTATATTGTCCATTCCGTGGATTTCCAACGCGTACACCAACTATTGTCGATTTCATTTCTGCGAGCAATGGACGACGGTTTAGTTGAAAAAAGGGTGCGAAGAAAAATTATTTAACAGTAATATCAGCTTGCAATAAACTGATATTTTCTTTTTGATAAAAAGAAATTTTGAGAATCTATAAATCTGCAATGAAGTATTATTTTATAATAAGAGAAGTATCATTGTTTTTGTTCGTTTTTATATTTGAAATTAGTAACTGATTAGAGCGAACGTTGCTTTTGTTTTGACTTTTTCGAATATCCATCAAATTGACGATTGTGGTATGCATCCATTGTAAAGAAAATTGCAAAATATGAATAAAACAGAAATAAAATGCGCGTTGCTTTTTCCACGCAGACGTAATGGCACCGACTGGTAGCAAAATTAAAGTCATAATGGATGGGTTAGACTCATTTCATTTATATTGAAGATTGAAAAGAAATTAAAATATCGAAAAAGCAATTAAACGCGAGCACGTGCGCGCTACATCGACGATGCCCGTTCTTCGATTGCCATTATCTCGTGAACTAATTGATGTATCTCAAAAAATTGAAAACTTAATTACCTCACGGGATATAAAAACCAATCTGAATTACAGTATACCGTCTTATTTTAAATCAGGACTACCAACAATTGATTATAAATAATTTTTTATTATCTACGACGTGATAACGATTTTTATGAAACATGATTATTTTCGTTTATTATAGTGATGTCTTCACTTTCAAAATAGAGACTGTAGAACACGCATAACTTTAGCTCTTAATCCATTATTAATAAAAATGTAAAATATCTTTTAGAACAACTTTACGTTCCTACTTAAGTACTTTTTTAAATCGTGTCTATTTATTTAAATAATTAAACTGTTAATAGAAAATAAAGCAATAGTTTCTCAGCATGGTAACAACATGCACCATATTATAGTTTATGTTCGATATCTCCATAAATAATTAAAATTTCCAAAATTCTTAGGAATAACTTTACGTTCCTTTTTATAAACAGAGTATTTTTTATTCTAAACAAATTCGTCCAACTCTGACAGTTTACTACTTATATCCGTTTAAACAATTAAACAGTTAATAGCGAGCAAACCAGCAGTTTTTCAGCACCGTAACCAAGAAATTCATTACTCCGTTGAAAAAAATCTACCATTCCAAGTTGCAACAAACTGGACGGAAACTTTCCACAGTAAGGGTGGACCGATAGACAGCGTCGGCGACTCGCGTGGCTCGCGAGCCGCAAGAGGCTTCCCCGTGAGCGCCCCGTTCGAAATTTCGCGACAATTTCGAGCCTTTTAGCCATAGCGAAACTTTGCCTCGCGTAACTTTGCACTCCGGTCGACGTCGAGCGACGTTTATCCTCGATTCTTGACGGCAGTCGGCCGTGAAAGCGACTTCGGACGCGTATAAAAGACAGAGCGAGAGCAAGCAAACGGCGAGGGCAGAGGTTCGACGTCGACGGGCAAACGAGGTGACTCGATGGAAAGTTTCGACGTACGAAATTCGGCCGCGGGTCTTTCGGGACGATCCAAAGGACGACGAAGAAGGTGTACAGGGTGGGTGGGGGCTGGGGGGGACGCGGCGTACGTCGCTTCCAAGAACGATTCCGACTAACGAGAAAATCGAGGATCGTTAAGAGCAATTTCGTCGAGACGCTCAGCCCAGTTCCTTCTCTTTTCCTCTTCTACGATCGTTCCTGCTCGCCAGTATTTCATCCTCTGGGCGATTTCGGTGAACGTTAACCGCCCAGTCCAACGCTGGATCGAGAGAGAGAGAGAGAGAGAGAACGCGAACGCGCATTCTTGGTCGTTTACGGGATCGATCGCGCGCGAGTCTGGCGTCGCTTCGATTTTTTTTCTCTCCTCCCGATGAATTGAATTCACGGAGCAACCGTCGCGTGGGCGTGAAAACGGCGCCGTGCGGCGGTTTGACCCCGGTCTCCGAGCGGTTAGTTTGAACACAATCGCGTCGTTACGCGCGGATCCGGTGGCCCGTTGCTCTCTTCGGGGCTCGATGGTATTCGCGAGAGTCGCGTTACGTGCCTTGGCATAACTAACTAACCAATCCCGCGGTTCCCGTGGGACGCGCGAGGCGAGATCCTTTCCCGTTTTTCATTTTATCCAATCGCGAAGCGTTACCGAAAACACGCGAACGCTTCCTCGGGATCGATTCGTTATATCGGTGGAAATCGAAAAGCACTTCACTGGTCCGCGATCCGAGGTTTCGTTACCGAGATATAAGGGCTTGCAATTTAATGGCGCGACTTCCGGTTCGAGCCGTTTGAATCCCCAGTCGGCTGAGCGTGCGGACTGGTACGCGAGAAGAGCGCATCGATGCATGGTCGCACCCGCCGTCCTATTGCTAGACGCCACGAATGCAGCTCCGTGAATCCTGATACATTTTTGCGTTCGTTAGAGATTCTCGCGTTGAAATCGCGCATTTCTTGCCACCAGATGATTTTGAATATTTTTATTACGCAAACACGGTTCTAATTCTTGCATCGTGATAGATAAAATCGACGGCGCACTGGGGAATTTCACGTTAGAAAATATGACTTTTCGGTTGCAATAAATCGGAATTGCGACAGTTAAATCGCTGGCTAGATACAAGCAAATTTAGGTAGTCACAAGAAAGCGGATAGGCTGTAGTAACTTGTTTTTCATGAATTCTTTTCATCCTAAAATGGAGGGGAACACGTTTCTTATGAATTCTGTCGATTATAATATGGAAAGCAACTTGTTTCTTATGAATTCTTGCCATTATAATATGGGAGGAAACTTGTTTCTTACGAATTCTTTCTATTATAATGGAAAGAAATTTGTTTCTCATGAATTCTTTCTATTATAATGGAAAAAACTTGTTTCACATGAAATCTTTCCATTATAATATGGAAAGAAACACGTTTCTTATGAATTCTTGACATTATAATATGGAAAGCAACTTGTTTCTTACGAATTCTTTCCATTATAATGGAAAGAAACTTGTTTGTCATGAATTCTTTCCACTATTATAATGGAAAGAAACATGTTTCTTATGAATTCATTCCATTATAATGAAAAGGAACACGTTTCTCATGAATGAATTCATAACATTATAATTCTTTCCATTATAATGGAAAGAAACTTGTTTGTCATGAATTCTTTCCACTATTATAATGGAAAGAAACATGTTTCTTATGAATTCATTCCATTATAATGGAAAGAAACACGTTTCTCATGAATTCTTTCCATTATAATGGAAAGAAACTTGCTTCTCGTGAATTCATAACATTATAATTCTTTCCATTATAATGGAAAGGAACTTGTTTCTCGCGAATTCAATAGTACTCACAGAGCTTCCCATGAAAGCTACCTATAGTTAACGATAGATTTCACGAAGCTTCGTAGGAACGACAGTGTTATACTTGAATATCCCTTATCTCAGTAACGAAGCCTCCGATCGTAAAATGATACAGGACTTTTCGATTCCCACCGACACAACGAATCAACCCCGAAAGATAACTCACATTTTCAACGGAAAGTCTCGTTTATTCGCGGTGTCTATCGAACGACTATCGTTTGCAAGTCGCTCGACCGGGTCGCGAAGTGAATCGCGAACTGTAAACGAGAGTAAATTATTGTTTTAACTTCGATGGATCGTCGTGTACGGTCCGAAGGGGGTGTCCCTGGCAGTGTTCCGCCTTCGTGGCCGTCGAAGGCGGAATAGTCCGAGGCCTCCTGTTCCACGGGCGACCGGCGATCGTAAAGCATCCTTAATTCGTCGGAGCGCACGGGCGATGCTTAATTTCCTGCGAAAGTGACTCGTCGCGTTCTCCCGCTCGTTCCGCGCCTCTTTCGCTCGGAAATAACGAGGTAATCGTTTCTCGTGCCGTCAGGCTCGCGTTAATTAACGCGTCCGTCGCTTTACCGCGTTTTACCAGGCCCCCTCTCTCTCTCTCTCTTGGTCTTGCAACGAAGAAGGAGCGTTGAAAGGGGAACGGGGGAGGGCGGGAGGTGTAGTTAGGTGTACGAAAAGCGGAGACAGGGGGGGAAGAAACGCGCAATCGCAGGGAAGGCTTACCGAAAATTTCCGTGGTGCGCGTCTCGACGAGCGGCGCGTCCGAGTTTGAATCCAATTCCACGGTCGCCTCGCATCTTCGACAAAATTTATAGAGACGCATTAATCGTCGAGAGCCTTGGATGTCGGCGTGGCTGTGGCCGTGACGGTCGGTTGGTGCTTTTGTCGGGAGAGGTGATTGTCCAGGGACGAAATTACCTGACGTTTATTTTGTTGCAGGCGATGTGATCCGGTTCCAACTGTAGTCGTAAACTGGATATCACCGAGTAGAGTCCGTGCTGCTCGAATTCCGTTTCCGAGTCTGGCTTCACCTGAAACGGACCAGCGACGAAACGTGTTCTTCGAGTTCTATCGAGATCGTGACTACGATCGGGGCTTCGAAGGGGGGGGGGGGGGGGGGTGTGGGCGGCTTAACGTTCGCGATCGCGATCGCTCAACCGCGCGCAAACTTCGCCGACCGACTTTCCAGCACCGGGAGCGGACCGAAACGAGTTGCGGATTATCGCGACCGCGTATGGAAATTGTCGTGGAATATTTCTCGATCCCGGGTCTCGCTGGAACGACGATACGACCCGCCGCGATTCAACGTAATGGGGCCGGTGCAGTCGAGAGGTTCGGAGACCCCGATCTCGCGACGTCGAGATTTCCTCGGAGAGCGAACGATCCGCCCGCGGGCTAACCGCGGAATCGAACGTTTCGCGAACAACTCCCGGTTCTCGACGAGGCTCGAGTGCCCCGTTCGTCCCTTCCGGATCTCTCTATTACGCGGAAACACGGAGGTAATGGAGAGAGGGGCCGCAGAGATAAACGAGCCTCGAAATTAAATCATTTTTAAGCCGTACTCGTCTACCAGCAGAGACGCCCTTTCCCTTTGATCGCGACCGTCCCACTTTTGTCCTCCGTTGTCCGCCTCGCTGAACCGTTTCTCGCTTTCCCGAACGATCACCCCCTCCCAACAGTCGCCTCGAATTCCCTCGTTTCTTCCGCGATCCGCCAACCCCTGTCTGTCACTGGATTCTTTAGAAGCTTTAGCGACGATCCCGATGCCCGATAGCTATCGATTCCGGGAGGAGGAAGCGCGTCGAGGGTCTTCAGGCGCGTACGCGAATAATTGAAAGAGAATCGAAGATTAACACCGCCCCCCCGGAGGCTGGCGAAACTGTCGACGGGAGGTCGGAGCGAAAATCACCGGTTCGACTTCGTCGAATCTTTCGGGGACGTTCGCGAAACAATATTGCTCGCGCTAAGTGCCCGCGCTAAACTCGCTCAACTCTTAATGGACATCGCTCGACGACGTTGCCAAGTTTCCCAGCGCGTGGGAGGCTCGCGCGACGCCGAGAAAGAGGGACGACGGGAGGGGAGGATGAAACTTTTCGTGCCGGCGGGCTCGATTCGTCGCGAAGCCCTAAAAGGAGCGCGTTCATCGGCGCAGTCTTTAAGCCCGTATAGTTGCGCGCCGTACTCGCGCCCGCGTGTCCGAGAGCTTCCGGCCATCAACTGCCGCCACTTTGCGGATTATATTTAAATCCCTTCGAAGGGATGGAAGTCGAATCAGCAGTGACGCGTTATACCGCTGGCGAAAGAGACACCAACGATACGGGGAAGGATATTTATGGCGTCTCGATCGAACAGTAATTAGACCCCGAATGTCTGTGCAAATGCATATTTTTACAGAGAATGGATAGAGCAAGACTTGGATAGAAATGTGCTTTTTCATGGTTACTGCCATTCGTACACTATAATTGCGATTCACTATAAATGGAAAGGAACTTGTTTCATCTCAATTCTAATGGAAAGAAACTTGTTTCTCATGAATTCTTCCCATTATAATACGGAAAGAAACTTGTGTCTTGTGAATTGTTTCCATTATAACGTGGACAGAAATCCCTTTCTTGTGAATTCTTTCTATTATAATGTAAAGAGACTTGTTTACTATGAATTCTGTTTATTATAATGGAAAGAAATCCTTTTCTTGTCAATTCTTTCCATTATAGTGTAAAGAGACTTGTTTACTATGAATTCTGTTCATTATAATGGAAAGAAACTTGTTTCTCATGAATTCTTCCCATTATAATACCGAAAGAAACTTGTGTCTTGTGAATTGTTTCTATTATAATGTGGACAGAAATCCCTTTCTTGTGAATTCTTTCTATTATAATGTAAAGAGACTTCTTTACTATGAATTCTGTTTATTATAATGGAAAGAAATCCTTTTCTTGTGAATTCTTTCCATTATAATGTAAAGAGACTTGTTTACTATGAATTCTGTTCATTATAATGGAAAGAAACCTGTTTCTCATGAATTCTGTCCATTATAATATGGAAAGAAACTTGTTTCTCGTGAATTCTTTTCATTATAATATGGAAAGAAACTTGTTTTCTATCAATTACGTTCAGTATAATGGAAAGAAATTTGTTTTCTATGAATTCTGTTTATTGTAATGAAAAGAAACCCAAATAATGGGTCCCCAAAATCCAAGTTTGAAATTGCTGAACAAATTTTTTATTCTTTCTGTCTTTGGATGGGACTCCTACGTTGTATTTTGTGTATTATACAGGGTGTTCGGTCACGCCTGGGAAAAATTTTAATGGGGGATTCTAGAGGCCAAAATAAGACGAAAATCAAGAATACTAATTTGTTGATGGAGGCTAACAATTAACAATTAAATTCAAAAATTTCAAATCGTTCTGGAAAAATTATTTTCGGTTGCGGGGGTCAATTGCAATCATTTTTGGTCATTAGACATACCGTCGAAATCCTACGCAGTTTCGAGAAAAAAATTCGAGTAGGTGGTGAAATTTTCGGCGAAATTAAAAATTTTTAATTCGTTCTAAAAAAATTACTGCCGATTGCAGGGGTCAATTATAATCATTTTTGGTCATTACACATACCCCCGAAATCCTACGCAGTTTCGAGAAAAAAATTCATTACCGAAAATTTCATGTCTGACTATACCGTTGATATGTTTCACTGAATATTCATGAGAATCTTTAAAACGTCATAACTTCTGAACGGATTGGACGATTTTAATGTTTAAAAAAGCAAATTACGCGTATTTTGATGGAAAATATGTACAAATCGTAAAAATATTTGAATAGTTGATCCTTGACCCCGTAAACTGAGAAAAACCCCATAAAAATGGTCCAATTTTCAAACAGCCATAACTCCTACAATAGTGAATATATTTCAATGAAACTTTTTCCTGAAGTAGAGCTCATAGGTACCTACAAAAAAGTATTAGACAACATTTCCGTACAGCTTCAAACAAATTTATTAAAAATGGAAAACGAATTTTTAAGAAAAATCGACAGGGGGTGCCTAAATTTTTCGGCGAAAAAAAAAATTTCAAATCGTTCTAAAAAAAATATTTTTGATTGTAGGGGCCAATCACAATCATTTTTGGTGAAGAGTCATATCCCCGAAATCCTACTCATTTCCTAGAAAAAAATTCGACAAGGTGTGAAATTGTTCGAGAAAATTAAAAAATTTCAAATTGTTCTGGAAAAATTATTTTCGGTTGCGGGGGTCAATTACAATAATTTTTTATCAATAGACCTACCCCCGAAATCCTACCCACTTTCTAGAAAAAAATTCAGTTCGCGCGGAACTTTGAACGTTAATAACTTTTTGACGAAATCTCCATCAACAAATTAGTATTCCTGATTTCCATTTTATTTTGGCCTCTAGAATCTCCCATTAAAATTTTTCCCAGGGGTGGCTGAACATCCCGTATAACGCGCCACTGCGAATCAACACCGGAAACGTAGCAGAATCGGCCATGTACGAAAGAGAAGTTGCTCTAAGACAACGTGCTCACCGATCTCGCTGCAAACTCTCGTCGGCCTTCTTCAGGGGCAAATTGGATTCCTTTCGTCTACGCGACGCGACTTGCATAATTAGCAATTAACCGAGTTGGCCGAGTTTTGGCGTTCCGCCGAATCCCGTCGTTCTTCTTACGCTCGCCCTCCCGCCGCCCCCGTTTCTTTCATGCAAACGTTTGATTTTTTCTCTCAGCTGCAGTTTCTTTGGTCGAACGAAGCGTTAAGGTTCAAACACGGAAGACTGCTCCGTTTTGTCATTATTTTCTACTCTTCGCTATTATATACACGAGATATAATAATAATATTAATCTCCATTAAATAACCTTGGAAGTGTTCGAGGAATAAAAAAATAAATAAAACCGAAAGCAAGTAACTTTTGTATTTTAACATTTTCCCTACAAATGCGTTGTTTTCGAGGTATACAAATACAAAGTTTCGGAATCGACTGTATAATAGGCATCTGTTACGCCTATTTAGTTTAGAAATATAAAATTGAAGACTTTACAAAGCACCAAGAGTGATAGTGAAGTGGGGATAGCGACGATCAACTGTGGGGGGCAGAATTTCAGTCATCTAACGCGACACTATTGCGTGTCGAAACACACTTTTACACAATGAGACGCTATAAACGAAGGACAGAGAATGGAGCGTGCACGTTGGGGGTAGACGACGCGAAAAACCTTTAGCAACCAAGGTGGTTCCCGCAACGTTCGTTCGGTTACGAAGGCAAGGGTTGTCGTATCTAAAAGCACCACCGCCCGTTTCGGTACCGTTCGTTAATTGGAGCTTTGGTTCATCAAGTATCGCGACGCCCAGACCGTCGTTGCGACGTGGGTAAGCTCGTTTCGCTCTTGCCTCCTCCTACGTTTGACGATCCTTCTCGTCCTGCAAACGCAAACCTCCCCTGCGCCGTCTCACCGTTAAATTCCGTCCGTGTCTTTCGATCCTGAATCCTGCGTCTCGCAGCAGTAAATGTTTCTGTTAATATAAGCGGTATAATAGACAGATTCCAACTGGTCCAGTCTATCGAGGAATTCACTCCCAAGGAAACTCAGGGAGATTAAAAAAATTTTCAACACAAAAGTTACTCAGCTTTCGGTCGGTTCCAAGGTCCAAGTTTGGCCCTAGTTTCGGTTCTCCGCGCGCCGCGAACGAAGAAAATGAATTTTCGGCGAGCAAGCGCAACGAAAGGTCTGGCAAGGGGGGGTAAATATAGAGAGACGGATCGAGTCGAAGAGACACGAACGGGTTTCGCTCACCTGCACGCCATTGATGTACCACTTGAGTTTCGCGATCGGATGAGACTTGCCGCTGGTGCAATTCAGGTCAAGGACGTCCCCGGTAACGTAAATCTTTTCCTCCCCGGTTATCGTCGGCTCATCCTGCGGAAGAACTGCAACAACCACAACAGGTGCCTCTTACGCGCGATCGCTTCGGCTATAATGCAATACTTTGGGTCGCTCCGGAAACCCGCGAGGACGCTTTTTAATAAACGGTTCCTTTTATAACGCGATTTACGCGATGAGAGGGGGGGATTGGAGCGTCGAGGGCTTCCTCGTTAACGGCAAACTTTACTGGCGCTAAACGCTTTCGCCCGACCCTCGTTCGACTCCGCCACGCTTCGAACTCGAGACTCCGAGACTTCCTTGCGCCGGATCGCGTTTCTATTCCGCAAACTCGCTACGTCGACGTGCTTCTGCTCCAGCTTCGCACACGATTAGACGACGGATATCCTCCTAAGCAGTCTTTCGCATTAATGCGAAACTTGCCGCCATCGAAAATTTAAGCTGAAATTAGTATACGACGGAGTCTGCTATATGGGCGTCGAACGCGGTGAAAAATTGTTCCTCCGTTTCGATTTAATCGGCCTTTACTCGATGCAGATCGTTGTATAATTACAGTTTTGAAGATATTTGTATAGGAAGTTCATCGTCGGATCGAAACAAAAGGAGAAATGCATGATAGGAACCGGATTCGCGCTTCTACCTCGTTAAAGCGCATCACCGTTGTCTGACTCGAACGTTTTATCGAGGTGTTGCCACTTTGCCACCTTCGAGATTTAAACAGGAATTAGTATATGACGGAGTCTGCTATATGGGCGTCGAACGCGGTGAAAAATTGTTCCTCCGTTTCGATTTAATCAGCCTTTACTCGATGCAGATCGTTGTATAATTACAGTTTTGAAGATATTTGTATAGGAAGTTCATCGTCGGATCGAAACAAAAGGAGAAATGCATGATAGGAACCGGATTCACGCTTCTACCTCGTTAAAGCGCATCACCGTTGTCTGACTCGAACGTTTTATCGAGGTGTTGCCACTTTGCCACCTTCGAGATTTAAACAGGAATTAGTATATGACAGAGTCTGCCATATGTGCGTCGAACGCGGTGAAAAATTGTTCCTCCGTTTCGATTTAATCGGCCTTTACTCGATGCAAATCGTTGTATAATTACTGTTTTGAAGATATTTGTATAAGACGTTCATCGTCGGATCGAAACAAAAGGAGAAATGCATGATGGGAACCGGATTCGCGCTTCTACCTCGTTAAAGCGCATCACCGTTGTCTGACTCGAACGTTTTATCGAGGTGTTGCCACTTTGCCACCTTCGAGATTTAAACAGGAATTAGTATATGACGGAGTCTGCCATATGGGCGTCGAACGCGGTGAAAAATTGTTCCTCCGTTTCGATTTAATCGGCCTTTACTCGATGCAGATCGTTGTATAATTACAGTTTTGAAGATATTTGTATAGGAAGTTCATCGTCGGATCGAAACAAAAGGAGAAATGCATGATAGGAACCGGATTCACGCTTCTACCTCGTTAAAGCGCGCCACTTGGACGTTTTATCGAGTTGATGCCGTGAAACCCTTCCCACGCAAGATTTAAATGTTAAATCTTTTTAAAAATCATTTCTCTTTCACTCTCTTCCGGTAACGACGCTCTAACCTCACCTTAACCTCCACGGTCTGTGCCGGAAGCTACACGCAAAGCGCCAATATTTGAATTATCGGTAGAACGTCTCTACGTAATATTCCTTCAAATATATGCAATAGTTTTACAATCTTATTAATTCGTTGAACAAATCTAATTAGCCTCGTATTATACGTACAAGGATAATATAGGATGGGCCGGAATTCTTGGTAGAGGGGGTAATTCTATATGAAAAAATGAAGAAAAGAAGATTTGATATAACATTTCTCTATCATGGGCTACATTTTCAAGAAAAACGAGTTTAAAGTTTATTTGTCTTCCTGAACAATGCAGTCGTACATTGACTCCAGATACTATTGCATGCATGGACTTCCTTATTCTTTTTTCGTCTATAATATTGCAACGATCAGGCTCCGAGGACCGTTTGTACGCGCGGGGCCCCGGAAAATCTAAGAGTTGAATGAGACAAAAATTAAGAAAAACAGCACGTGGAAAGTAGAGGTTGCGCGTAAAGGGGTACAGCGAAGAGGATTTTGGTCGAGACGCGGAGGATGCCCGCGGGTTATTTGTCGCGTACAACATTTTCCACGAGGTCGGGCGAAGGTAATGGCGGGCACCTGGTATCGATCGTGCATACCTCGCGAAGCGCGGTTAGACTACGGGGGCAGAAAGACGGAGAAAGGAAGTTTCGTCGTATTCGAAAGACGCGACAGAGTTCCGATGACGAGAGACCGATGGGCTAGTCGAAGCTCGACCCCTAGCCCACGCTTTTACGAGACGCTTTTTCCTCTTCGTTTCTTCGTTCCCTGTTTCTTCTTTGGCAGCATCGCCGCGACACCCGTTTGTCCACCGGAACCGGTGCGTCTGCGACTCGCGTTACGACCCAAGACTTACGATGTCGTAATATTTATCGCGCGCTTCGACTCGTCTTTACGCGATCCTAAAATTTAACGCTCGCCCGATCCCCGGTTCACCGTCGTGGATCTGGGTCTGTTCGAGCGCGTTAACCGAAGCCTCACGACGGGGAATGTGTTGCGCCCTCCGGGTCGTTCTTATTCCGTTTCGCGTTCCAGCCAAAGTAATAATCAAGCCAACCGGTTTGTCAAAGGCTTTCATTGACGAATCCACTCTGCTTTTGACCCGTGTCCTCCGTCCCTTCTGCCGATCTGCTCCACTGTACGATCACATTGGCGTAGGAAGCAAAAATCACGTATTTACATTCTACAATTCTCAGAAAAATAGACATAAATAAATACCATGTATTTCTTCTTGGCACGTTTACCCCTCTTGTATTGCAAGACTTGTATTTGGCTCTTGCCACGACTAGTCGCGAAATGACAGAGTTTTAGAACGTCCACCACGTGTCAATTTTATTAAAACCCCCAATGTAGGGTGAAGTCTCATTTTTCTTACAGAATGAATCATCAGGTTTTCCTTTTCGTGATAAATATCAATTTTGCTTAACATAAACATTCTCCAATCAGCAAGAATTCTTGGAATCCACGGTCGTAAACACATACCTTGTTAGCCGCTGCAATAGTTAATTGTACGAATAGAGAGAACTTCCGGTTTCGCTGGTAGCACTTTACACGGCGGTGCAACTCGTTCGAATACCACGAATACCACGGAACGTCGATCCGGTCGATTCAGCAGCATTCTTCTCCACGTATTATCGAGCGTCCAGTTTCACGTTTTTCCAGCCCGGCTACCGAGCGTTTAGTTCTTTTTTTTTCTTTTTTATTCTGTGGTCTTGAAATTGGTTTTCGACTGCTACTCTGCTCCTTAATCCCGCAGCTGACAATCGTTTCACCGTAATCAGAGATAGAGTATTATCTCTTTCGTTCGACTCGAATTTCTCCGGCGGTCTTTTATTTCGCTCTGAAATAATTTCGAAGTCTTTCATCTTCCGCGTCGCTGGTTGCTTTCGGTCGGTCGGGGTCATCTTTTTGTTTCCAAAGTGCCGGCACTTTGCATCGCGCGAGATAACTTCGACTATTCTATAATTTCCCTGCCGGGGATATTGTTCTTCGTGCAAACGTGGCAACGATTCTTGTTTCAATGTTAAATTCTTAGCCCCTGGCTACGTTCCCCCATAACCAAAATTGCTGTCTTTTTGCACAGGAAATAAATGCACAGAGTGTTAGAGACTAATTCAAATAACCAAATACAGCTTCTCGTTATTGAATTAGTTCAAATAATTTGGCGTCGAGATAGATCTCCTAGCTCTTTTCTCATCTTTTCATCCGGGACCATTAGGAAGACCTATTTTCTCAATACGGGAACTTTTGAAGAGTCTTTCAGCTCAGGGCAGGTGAACCAGTTTCACCAATCAGAGAAAATTATATAAAATTATATAATTTTAAATATAAATTATAGAAAATAAATACCTATAATTTAACCCTTAAATGCATAATGTCTAAACAATGAAACATTGATTTTAACCTCTAATTAAAGTATTAACCGTAGTGAAAGTTTTGAAAAGAAAAAGAAAAAAGTAAATTCGCGCGCTTTTCAATATATTTAGATTGACGAATTAAGGAGTGACGATAAAATTACATTCTTTGGAGAATTATTCTTGCTAAAAAGATATTTTATAGCTCAGTAACTGCATTTTACACTGGTAAGCGTATTTTTTATTAAAATATGTTGATATTGAACCGGGTGTTTTACTTGAATCGTCTGTTTAAAAAATGATAGATTAATAAACATTTTCTTTCGTATTTTTTATCTACATACAGGGTGTTCGGCTACCCCTGGGAAAAATTTTAATGGGAGCTTCTAGAGGCCAAAATAAGACGAAAATCAAGAATGCCAATTTGTTGATGGAGGCTTCGTTAAAAAGTTATTAACAATTAAATTCAAAAATTTCAAATCGTTCTGAAAAAATTATTTTCGGTTGCGGGGGTCAATTACAATCATTTTTGGTAAATAGACATACCCCCGAAATCCCACCCACTTTCGAGAAAAAAAATCGTGTAGGTGTTGAAATTTTTCGACGAAAAAAAAATTTTTCAAATCGTTCTAAAAAAATTATTTTTGGTTGCGGGGGTCAATTACAATCATTTTTGGCCATTACACCTACCCCCGAAATCCTACTCAGTTTCGAGAAAAAAATTCTTTACCGAAAATATAATGCCTGACCATCGATATGTTTCACTGAATTTTCATGCGAATCTTTAAAACATCATAACTTCTAAACGGATTGGACGATTTTAATGTTAAAAAAGCCAAACGACGCGTATTTTAGTGTAGAATATGTAGCAATCATAAAAATATTCGGAAAGTTGATCCTTCACCCCGCAAAATGAGAAAAACCCCATAAAAATGGTCCAATTTTCAAACAGCTATAACTTTTACAATAATGAATATATTCAAATGAAACTTTTTTCTGAAGTAGAGCTCATGGATACCTACAAAAAAGTATTAGACAACTTTGCTGTAGAGCGTTAAACAAAATTACTAAAAATGAAAAAGGAACTTTTAAGAAAAATCGACAGGAGGTAGGTGCCTAAATTTTTCGACGCAAAAAAAAATTTTTAATTAATTCTGAAAAAATTATTTTCGGTTGCGAGGGTCAATTACAAACATTTTTGGTGAATAGACATACCCCCGAAATCTTGCGCAATTTCGAGAAAAAAATTCAGTACGGTCGGAACTTTAAACGTTAATAACTGTTTAACGAAGCCTTCATCGACAAATTGGTATTCTTGATTTTTGTCTTATTTTGGCCTCTAGAATCCCCCATTAAAATTTTTCCCAGGGTTGGCCGAACATCCTGTATAATAATCTACATATAACAGATATTTTGAAATTAAGAAATCGTGCATTCGAGGGTCAAATTTAATTCCTATATCTCCCAAACTCAATTTGTGTTATCGTAAATGAGACTTGAGACTTCGAATGGTTAAATCTCATAATTTCTCAGGTCTCGAGACCCGTTTGTTACGCGGCCAAGGTGCGTTTCCGGAGCGTTCTTGGCATTTTTGGCAATCTTCTGGCGTCACGTGGAGCTGATCGAGCTTCCGTCTGCTCGTTTCGCCATCGACTCCGGTTAACGGGCTTTTCGAATTCGCTAAAATCGTAATTCCATTCGGTCCGTCGATCCCGGGGAACCGTTTGACCGAGTTGTCGCGGTGGTAGTCGTCGGTTGGACGATCGTTTTCCTTCGCTTGGCCCGGCAGGGGATCACCGAAACTCGCAAACGACGAAGGCTTTGCTCGAATTACGGCGGTTCGATGGCCGCGTTCAAAGGATCATTAATTAGCGGGACGGAACGGGACACAGGACGGGGGACAGAGGGTGCTGAGGGGTCGAGGAGGAGGACAGGGGGGGGGGGATCGAGACCAGAAGGAAAGGGGGGAGGAAGGCGCATCGGTTCGCTCACCTACGACTTCCATGCGGGCATCGGCGCTGACCGAGTTGAAGTCCGGCGCCTCCGCGCTCACCTCGCATTTGTACTGTCCGCTGGTGTGTAGGCTCGCATCCTGCAGCAGAACCCGCTGATGATCGGACTGACGGTGCTGAAACAAAAGAAAAACCGAACCGATAAATTCCAGACACGCCACGGCGATTATTCGCGAAACGAACCCCGCCCTGTTATTCGTAAATTGTGAACTGTTTTCCTCCATTGGGAAAATTGTGTACTTCGGAGATCGCGGCATTTAAAATGTTTCTACGATAACGATAAAGTTTATAAATGTGTAAACGTTAATCCGAGACACGCTGCAAACCGCGCGGAACTTATAATTAATGCTGATGATCGGACTGACGGCGCTGAAACAAAAGAAAAACCGACCCGATAAATTCTAGACACGCTACAGCAATTCGTGAAACATTTTGACGTTTCTCTTTGCTGGGAAAATTGAGTACTTCGGAGATCACGGCGTTTGAAATGTTTCTACGAGAACGATAAACTTTTTAAATATGTAAACGTTAATTCGAGACACGCTGCAAACTAAACGGAACAGAATGTAATTAGAACAATTATTAATTTGCAGTTTGTCTGGCAACGAAAGCTTTTTGCAGCGTTGTATTTTTACACGGTGTGAATAATACTATCGATAAAGTAAATCCAACGCCATTAGGACTTGTACATCCCTCGTACTACCGTCGATCCGTTACTGTGTCTAACAGTAGAATATTTTTCTTTTCGGTGCACGGTATTATTTTTTCTTTTTCGCGGCGCGTAACGCCCGTCAGATTCAAATATATTAAATTTGCTTTTCTCTGTGAAAAGCACCCGCTTTCAGTGGTCCATTGATAAATGAATATGCTTTTTAGTAAATTTTCGTTTTCTCTTTTTCATGCTTTCGCTTACATCGTACTTTCTGCGCGTTACGACCAGCATTAACGCACGCTCGTACATTAACTTCATTTTTAATTTTACAGCACTTATTTTTGCATTTGTCTTCAATATTAAATGGCATGTTATTAGAAAAATAATCATCTTCCACGCTCGTTCATTCTTTCGAGTTCAATTTGTTTTTTTATTTAAGATGCAACTTAATAATTTTTGGGGAAATTGATGACCAATAAACGTTTTTAATATTTCTCAATGCTCTGCGTAGTATGTAAGTTTCACAATATACCAAATCTTTTATATAAAAGTTCACTGAACTTACAAACTTTATTTCACATCGATGGTTTACAACGTGCATTTTATGTTCACTTTTTGTTAAATTTATGTGTTTATGTAAATGTAATAAATATCATACGTTCGTGCGCTGTATAAATTCGCGATAACGAATATTTTTGTTTACCACACATCCCTGAATTCAATATTTTGTTTTCAAAACGTCCATGGCAAAGGACATGCAGTATTCATGCGCAAAATTTCTGATCGCATGAATGCAGTAGCGTCCATTTAGCGTAGTGTGCTCATTTTATTTCATACGTTTCTTTGTTTTCTGGAAAAATTCGACATCGAATAACGTTCAAGTTAAAAAACAGTTAAAAGTAATGTTCGAAGTTAACACATTATTACACCGTTTCAATTAAACATTTCCATGAATATTAAACAATTATCACGTTCCTTAATATCCAATTCAATTCACTCTCAAAATACTTGCGTATAAAAATCAAAATTTTTCCAATCAAAAAACGATTCTTTCCATACTTAAAGCTATGTTTTCCAAAAGCAACATAAGTCGAAGCTATCGATACGAAATTACACCCACGCGTACGAAACATACACGAATACCTAACCGCCGCTGCAGCCGCGTAACTCGAGGACTTACCATAATTATAATTTATCGTCGTCCAGCGTTGTACCGTTCGTTTCCGTTACCGTTGGCGAATTTCCCGTAAATAAATTAAATTAAATCTAACTTGAAAGTGAATCGAGATCGATAACCAGCCTCGAATACGCGACCCTTCGTCTTTTCGTCTCTATTCCACGCGAAAAGTTTGCCACCGCGAAATTCAGCGTGCAAACAGCGGTTCCTGTTTGCCGTGCGCGGGAACGTGCCCATAAAAATAATGTTCCCCCTTCCGAACGGGAACACGCCTTTTCTTAGGATTCCTCGGTTCGGAATATTTCCCGCGCGACGTTCGAAAATTATTCTTCGCAGACAGAATATTACGCTATTAGGCTGGTAAGAGGCTTACGCGCTTATATCGATTTATTGCCATGGTTGCCGCCCCGGTCCACACCGCCGAAAGTTATTTTGGCGAGTAGAACGGTCGAGCGAGCCAGTAAGCGGAAAGAGTACCGGCGTTGATCCGACGTTTCTCGGAGAAGCGACCGCTCGTCGATCGACCGGATCCCTCGTTTGGTTTTCGCGCGTCGGCAGTATGGACGGACAAAGTCTTCAGCGCGACAAAAATAACAGATTTTTAACAACGAAACACTGCACCTGCAATCGTTGGTTGTCGAGCAACGTCGAACGGTAGTTTTGCAAACATCGATTGCACGTATTTTTTATCGAGACTCGTCCTGTTGACGGTTACACTGTCATTCTGTTTGAATAAAATACGAGAGAACAAAGTCAGTGTTAGAAACTTGCAGAAACAGAAGTCAGTTGGTACGGTTACTTGTGCTTGATTTGAGGCTTTATTTGAACATTACTCGACAATGAAATTCACGAGCTCCGTGACTTTAAATATGGAATCTGACAGGTTCCATAAATCTGGCATTGGTTCGAATAAATAATGGTAAAACATGTTTTTGCTAGTTATCGATTCGCTTATATTAACCCTTTGTCATGCAATAACGAGTCCGACTGGTTACGAGTTCTCGATGTCAAGTTTTAAAACAAATCTATTCTTTTTCGTGACCAATCTTTGTACTCACAAATTTAAACGAAAGTAAATAGTATACGTTTGAAAAATTACATTAAATCGTACGGTTAAATTGTAAATTGGGCTGTCGACACGGACCTGTTGCAACGAAACGTTGAAAGTGTTTCGGATCGCGTAAGGTTGATCGATTTTTTATTCGAACAATTTTATTATTCGGACGACGAGTATCTCGTAAGATTCGAGGCGCCCCGACGACACGACGAATCGTGAAACGGAGGCGATCCGCCGTTACTTCCGAACGAAGCAACGAGATTACACGTTTAGCGAGTTAATAAGGAAAGACAAAGCGGAGGCAGCCGCTCGCGATCTCTCAGCGGAAATTCAGTATCCGGTCTCGGTTTGCCCCGGCTTTGTCGCTTCAACGTCGCCCGGTGAGGAGCTCTAGAACAGGGGGGGAACGATGGGGAGGGAGGGAGAGGACAGGGAAAGCACGAAGCGAGAGAAAGAAGACCCGCAATAGATGGAATCGCGACGCTGATAATCCATTTAGCCCGCCGCGCGCGGGTCTTTTCACTTTTGCGTCGCGAATATTTCGCTTCTGTACGTTCTAGTTTCTTTCTGTCGGCGTTTTTCATTTTACACGCCCCGGTAGCCGTCTCCAATTTCTCTCGGGATAAAACGGGGAGCCGGACCGACGCCGCAGAGCGGCCCGAGATCGAGGAATTTAGCGTTTGATCAAAAAATCAACTTTCTCGTATCAATATTTGGCCAACGTTTTGGCGCTTCCTAAGTGTCCAGCGACCACGAAAGTAAAACAAGATTAATAAAATATAATTTACGAATAACGCGAGTATTTATACTCAAAGCTTTAGTTTTAGTCGATCCGACTTTCCGTTTCGGAGATATCGTAATTTACGTGAAGGGATAAGTTTTAATATTCCACCCTTTTAAAAATAGTTAAACTTTAGACGCGTGCAGTTCCGAAACTACTGGCGCTTTATCCATAATTAAGCCACCATTAGAAGCGGCAAAGCTTCCTCTTTGAAACGCTTTTTGGATTTTGTCGATCCGACTTTCGGTTTTGGAGATATCGTAATTTATGTAAAAGGTAATCTTTTTTAATTCCACTGTCCGGCTCGCGTACAATAGCCCATTCACGCGTATTAAAAATACTAAAACTTTACACGCGTGCAGTATCGAAACTACCAGCGTCTTATCCATAATTGAGCCACTGTTAGAAGCGGTAATCCTTCCTCTTTAAAATGGCTTTTGGTTTTTGACGATCCGACATTCCGTTTCGGAGATATCGTAATTTATGTAAAGGGGTAATTTTTCTGATTCGACTATCTCTGTCTCCGTCTGACGCGTCACGTCGTACCTCCTTGTCGCGCGTGAATCGTGACCTAGTTACTATGATCACGTGCGGTGAACGACCTTGCCAAGGCCGTAGCGAGAGTTCATTGACCACGCGACGTAAACAAACGCTTCGAACGCTCGTATCTCCGAAACTAGCCACCGAATCGACTTGAAACTAAAATCGCTATATCTCCGGAACTAATTGAGCTATCGACTCTCACAAACGCTCATTTTAAAGGGCATTTCATCCCCTATCCAACGAGCATACCAGCTATTAAAATTTCTACTGTCTTCTATGTTTATTTTGACATTTTCTTCGACTCTATGCACTCAAATAAATTTCAACAATTCCTATCGATCAGACGACCGATGTGCGATACAACTGGACTAAAAATTATTTATTTAGGGGTGTTTGAATAATTACTAGCCAGCATGTTTTCGCAAATAATACTTTTCTCTGAAACTAACTACGGTTATCGATTTAAAAGAAAATTCGTTTTCAAGGGCGTTCTATTTCCCATCGAACGTTCCAAGAGCTTACTGTACACGCGGAATTGGATAAGAATTCGCCGCGAACACGCCGTTCGGGTAAATTTTTAGCGGGGAAACGTTGACGTTTATTCCGCCGCGGCGATAGTACGTCGTCGGACGCAAACTTCTTTGATCGACAAATCGATTTACCAGCGGCGAGCAAAGTTGCGAGGGGAGAACAAGGAAACGACGAGCACGGGAACATCGAAACGTTCGCGGGAATCGTATTACCTTGGAGGTTATTTGGTCCTGCGGAGGCGAACGATCGACGAAACGATGGCGGACCGTAGACATAACGCCTCGGAGCAGGATGATATGTACGTGCCTCGTCGGGGAAGATCTAGCATCACGTCGACGAAACGTCACGGCGGAACGTGACCAGCGCGAGTCGAAATTCTCAACATAACGTTTTGGCTTACGTTTTTTAATAAGTCGATGAAGGAAGAACTCGAATATTTTTAATACCACGACTCCAAACGGTGCCTTATTCCCGTTTTCCTCGCTTTTGGGCCGCTCAATTCAAAAGTTTAAGGAACACAAATTAATAATCGCGTTAGTTCAAGACAATATGACTAATAAATTCTCAAAGGAAGTCTTTTACGTGAAAACCATGGGACAGACGTAGAATTATAAAACAGTTCGAAAAATTCAGGACCTCTGAAAGCAGCCTGTTCGAACGAGCTATCCTCGGATTTGAATTTAGTCAATTTTCTGAAACTTTGAGCAAAGTTTGAATATGGGACTGGAATGCCAGATCTAGAAGACTTTCTTTGTCAGTCCACCTACCTCTTTCTTCTTATGTTACAAATTTTAACATCGAGACAAATGCAGTTGCAACTTTGCACTTGCGATTTACACCTCGAGCGTAACGAGAGCGGCCCCTTTTCGGAGAAACTGGTAATTGGAGATGAAAGTTTGATTCTCTACGATAACGCGAAACGCAAACGGTCTTTGTCCAGTCGAATTAAGGCACCATTTACCTGCTTCTGAACCTGGACTTCGCACGAAGAAAGTTTTACTGTCCATTCGGTGGGATTGGAAAGGTGTTATTTATTATGAGCCACTTCCGCACGGCGAAACGATTAACTCTACGAAGCACTGTTTTCAAGTGGGCCATTTTAAGGCTGCAATCGCCATAAAGTGCCCGGAATTGGCAAAACAAGCGGGGCGTCGTTTTTCACCGCGAGAACGCCAGACTGCACGTATTTCCAGTCGTTCGAGACAATGTTACAATTTTATTCAGATGTTCCACATCATCCTCCACGTTCTCTGGACCCTGACGTTTTATTTTTCTCATTAACAAAATTTTTTCGTATCAAAATACTTTATAAACAACAATAGATTGGACAATGAGCGATTGTAAGGGTGATATTTTGACAGGTATCAAGCGTCGTAGTGCAATTGAAACGGTTCGACGTTTTTCATGAAATCGTATAACAAAGAAAGACGACGAAAGTTTCGCGAAAGAATCTGGATACAACGACGACGAAGATCGGAAAAAAGTGGAGAGCAAACTCATTCGTCGGAGCTTGAAAGTTCGAGAGCTTTGGTCTCCGCTCCCCTCGCGATCTGTTAAAGCGAAACAACAATAAAGGATCGTTCGACAACGAATCGATCACTTTTTAAAGCAAGGTTCAGGGATTTTTAGGAAACTGAGGTACACTGGAAAAATCACATTTTAATTTGTTTAAGCTTCCTCTATAAAATACGTAATTTTTAGCGTGGAAATATCGTAATCAACTTTGAACTATCAAAGGTCACGGAACGGCCCGATACAAGTAACTGACCCAGATGCTACGTTATAATGCATCGCGTTATGTTGCTTCAATGGGGTTTACAATCGATAACCGACTGGTCTCGTAGCCCATATTAATTAAAACAAGAAATGTACTCCGTATCGTCGATTCCATACGGTTTAACGAGAAGATATTCTGTTTCCATTTTAATGTCCTTTTATTTGCCCTGAGTATACCTTATAGGAGAAATAAACTATATGGTTGTTCGGATTTTACTTTAGTGGAACAATACGCTCGTTGATTTCTGTACATTAACAGTAAGTACATTCGAAAGTAGAGTCACCTCTTCCATAACACAGGTAATTCGTTCCACGTTGCATCGAAATAACAGAAATTCATTCTTCGAGAAATGTTTGCGATGTCTGTTTCTGCTTCTTGTAAATTCGTGAGTGTTAATAAAATACGCGTTGTTTGCATTTTTAAACATTAAAATCCTTCGATCCGTTTAGGAGTTACGATTTCTTAAACATACACATGAAATTCCAGGGGAATCATCGAGTCATGGTCAGACATTGTATTTTTGGTAAAGAATTTTTTTCTCAAATGTGCGTAGGATTTCGGGGGTATGTCTATTCACCAAAAATTGTTGTAATTGACCCTTGCAACCAAAAATATTTTTTTTAGAACGATTTGAAATTTTTTTTTTCCGTCGAAAAATTTAGGCACCTACCCCCTGTCAATTTTTCTTAAAAATTCCTTTTTCATTTTTAGTAATTTCGTTTGACGCCCTACAGAAAAGTTGTCTAATACTTTTTTGTAGGTACCCATGAGCTCTACTTCAGAAAAAAGTTTCACTGAAATATATTCACAATTGTAGGAGTTATGGCTGTTTGAAAATTGGACCATTTTTATGGGGGTTTTCTCATTTTGCGGGGTCAAGGACCAACTTTTCCAATATTTTTATAATTGCTACATATTCTACACTAAAATACGCGTAGTTTGCTTTTTTAAACATTAAAATCGTCCAATCCGTTCAGAAGTTATGATGTTTTAAAGATTCGCATGAAAATTCAGTGAAACATATCAACGGTATGGTCAGACATGAAATTTTCGGTAATGAATTTTTTTCTCGAAACTGAGTAGGATTTCGGGGGTATGTCTGTTGACCAAAAATGCTTGCAATTGACCCCTGCAACTAAAAATAATTTTTCCAAAACGATTTGAAATTTTTTTTTTCCTCGAAAAATTCCACACCTCGAAGTTTTTTCTAGAAAGTGGGTAGGATTTCGTGGGTATGTCTATTCACCAAAAATGATTGTAATTGACCCCTGCAACCAAAAATAATTTTTTTAGAACGATTTGAAATTTTTTAATTTCACTGAAAAAATTCTGCATCTACCCTGTCGATTTTTCTTAAAAATTCGTTCTGGATTTTGAATAAATTTGTTCGACACTGTACGGAAATGTTCAACATTTTTTTGTAGGTATGCATGAGTTCTACTTCTAAAATAAACGTCAGTGAAATATATATATAGAAGATTCCGAAAGCTACAGAAATGATTGAAGAGCGAGCGAAGCTCATATTGATTCTCTCTTGATTTTCTATTAATTCTTTGACACAAAAGCCTGACACCGTTTTGAGATTGGCTCTGACTGTAAAACTTGAATTGCAAGTCACTTTTCATTGTCTCGCTACAAGGATTTCTTTTCGCCTTTCGAGCGCCCTTTATAAAGTTCCAATTTGTAGATTCGTTTGGAGTTGTCACTGTCGCTTCAATATGGACGAATTTTTTAGGGCATTCATTCAATTCGCCGGAAGTAGAGACTTTTTATTTTTACTGGCCACTTTGGATAAAGCGTAGAGAATTTCGTCATGCACGTTCGAAGTGTAACACTTAAAAATCACAAATTGAACAAAGCGTGTAACAAAAAGATTTTTAACATTAATTATCGCAGTTTTTCCAATACCATGTAATCTGTACTCTTTTATGCAGTAACTTTGAAACAGTGTAAACCCTTTTTGTACTGTGTAAAACAAGTGAACAATGATCAAGATCCACGTAAAGGGACACAAAATGGATTAGGGACTATTCGAGGAACGCCTGATATTATCCAGCGTGTACGAAATTCGATGTCGAAGCACGTGGTGGACATTTCATATGTTTCTGAAACCATTTGTATAACGCGAGCATGATACGGTTCGCTGACCGTAGCAGGTGGCCACGCATGAATCACTTACATGCAACGGGCTGCCTCGCCATACTTTAAAAGCTAATTGAGACGTTAATTGTGACATACACCACGCTGTAAATTACGAATAAGAATCTATTTACGATTTCCATTTGGGAAAAATAAAAAAGGACCTTCCACGATGAAAAGAAAAACAAGAAAGTACAATAGTTTCACAGATAAAAATTCATTTCCACAGTTTGCTTTCGTTACTTTGTACGTCGCTTTCGTGACGGTCTGACTGTAAAAAGTTGTAAATTCGCTGGTAATCGGCGACCCCTGTCGAATCTTTTCGTTCCAGCCGTAGGTGAGTAAATCTCCGGGAAGACTCGGGGCGCGATTAAATATTTTTAGATAGCGAAATTAAGTGGCGTTACGTAACGGGCAGCAAAGGGACGTACGAGAGGTAAAATTAAAAGTCGAGAGCCCCCGGAGTAGAAATATACGACTCTGCCCGCTAAATCCACTTAATTCCTGCTACTCCAATAAGTGTCACGGGGAGCGTATCCGAGCCCGGAGGGTGAAAAGACACGCTCGCTTTTGTCCACGGAGAAATTTCTTTGTCGATATCGGGGAGCCATTGGACCGAGCCAGATTAATAGCCGTGCTCTCCTCGATCTCGAGAACGGGGCAAAGGGATGAGCCGATTCGACTCACGTAATGCTCGTTACGCGTCGGCCGATATTAACGAGCGCCGAGGAAAACGGAACTTTCGTGCCTTCCAAAACGTGAATCGGAAGCGGACGTACCGTGCCGTGCCGTGCCGTACACCGTACCGTATCGAGAATAGTCGGGTCTCGCGATCCCCCCGTTTCGCCTTTCTCGAGCTCTGGGACCCACCCACCCGTTGGCCACCTCCGCGATCCGAGAAATCGATCGTTATCCGCAACCGTCGCGACGCGAGGCGACTGTATTGCCAATTTTCCTACACTCGGGGGCGTCTCACGTTTCTCGCGGCGGACCGTAAACTCGTACCCCGGCGTCGTGCCCTCCCGCCAAATCGATCACTTTACGCGCACCCGGTCAGGAATTTCGATGAAATTCAAACGCCTCGTGGACCGCCAGAAATTAGGCCGGGCTTACGTCATAATCCCGGCGACAGAAACGCGAAACGACGGGCAAATTTTCGAAAATTTTATTACGAATTCTTGCACAAGCTTTCACGAACGTGTTTCGAGGAAAATTTTAATAATTTCACGGTGAATTCTTTCACGTAGAACACCATCGAACACCACGGCTTCTACAACCCTTATAATCGTTCGTTCATTCACGTGGTTCGATCGATGTTTTTAACCATTCAGTTTGCATCCCCTTGCAATTAGTCAGTCTCATACTCCAGTATCGTTCAATTTTGTATTTCTGTATGTAACTATCTTCTATACTTGTATCTCTTTTTGTATTAATGGGTATTTAATCACGTGAATAAATAAATTCCTGCTTGAGGTAAAAAGAGGGGGCACTTCGAGAAATATTGTATTTAAAATATCTAGGTTTTTTGTGTTCGGTTCACGAGCCACGATCGATGTCGTTTCGAAGAGACGAACGGTGAATTTCCATATCAGAAAATTTTTATTAAGACAATTCTTCACCCCAGTGAACAAATAATGTCAGAATCAGGCTCCGCGACCCAGAAAGCTTCTAAAACCGTTCCAATCATAATGAAAAACCTATAAATAACGGCACTTTTAATTTAGTTTGCGTGTTTACGGATCCGGACCACATCATTCTTCTGGCTCGAGTATAGTAAGTATGTGAACACGGCGCAGTGGTGGCCAGCTACTTAAGACCGCTTTATACTTTCCGAAACAAACCTGACTGACATTTCATAAATTGAATTTTTCGCATATTAAACTCACGAATAACGCTCGTTGGTAATTATGCAACGCGCTGCTAACCGGTACTTTCGACTTATAAATTTTAAACACCTTTAACAATTTATTGTAACGCGTCACTGTGACCGGGACACTAAGGCCGACTGGTTATTTACCAATGCAAAGCATTTTTGTCGGGCCTTGATGGTCCGATGAGTTCAGGAATACGAAAACCACGGATCATACATATGGATCGAGGAAAAATATATTAACCCTTTGTCTTCTGTTAACCCCTTGCCATACAATGTCGTGTCTGACTCGTTACTAGTTCTTAATATCAAGTTTTACAATTATGAGGCCACTCGTCAAGTCTTATAAATCAACAGATTTTTCTATTTACGAGGTATTCGTAAAACAAATCTATCGTTTTTCGTGGTCATTCCTCGTAACAGTATACGGTTGAAAAATTATATTAAATCGTAAGTCAAGGGGCGCCTTTGGCCAATACGCGTGGTTTGGCGGTGGGGCGTGACTGGCCTAACTCAAACTTTCGCTACGGATCCGTGACAGTGTAAACATCACCGCCTGACAGGAAAGTACTCGTCAGAAGGCTTCGAGACATCTGGGAAGGGACAGGCAGCTCCAAAACCCAGCTAATCAAGGCCACCGCCCGCCATCTTCTTCTTGGTGAGAGTAAAACCAATTTTATTTCTTTACGATTCGACCAGTACCATCCTACGATTTAATCGTTCTGTCTTGAACGGAGGTACACGCAAAATAAATCGGAAACCAAGCGATAAATTCAGCCTCGTGGTTCTTTTCACCTTCTCGAATAAGGTTACAGTCGTAGCAGCAAATAATTGATAATTGTTCGTTGATAACCGATGAACTTTCAATATTTAACGTTTTTACGATATTTAATTAGTGCTAGGAAGAGGGATGAATATTTTCAGGTCCTAACGATCATCCCTTACTGAGACGAACACTGTGATACAAGCAATTCGAGTTCGTCATATCGTTCGTCTCTGTATGTCTTATATTTGGTTTGATAAATTTCTAATTTGTTCGTTAAGCGTGACAGAGTTTATTATTTCCTGACATCAACAATGAGAAATAAACTTTTCTCTATTATTCAGTAACGCGAGTATGTCTATACCGAATAAGTAACTATCCAAAACAGAATATGTTGATTTCATCGTACAATCAACAATTGGAAATAAATTTTTCTTCATTATTTACTGACAGGAATATGTCTAAGTAACCAAAACAGGTGGCCTCTTAAAAGTAGAACATGTTGATTAGGGGTTGGTTTCGGAGGAACGTCGAGCGTTAATCGAGTGTCGCGGACTGTATTTCGATACCGTCGAAATTCTTGACCTGGAGGTACAAAATTGATCGATTTGGCGTGGAGTGGCCCGTACGCATTAGGCAACTCCACCCCTGCCACCCTTTACAGCGTTTCCGTTTCTTCGTTTTCATTTTAGCGGGGGGGTCGCGCGCATTACCGCGCGTGCAAATGCGGTCGACTCGGCCGGAACGAGCGAGCGGTAGTTGGACTTTACGTTTATCGCGATTCGGAACGCTCCAATATTCGAATAGTTTGTGGTTTATCGCCGCGTCGGCGTACGTACGCCTCGCGTTTCACGCTCCCACGCCTTTCAAGTTTCGACCTTCGCGCTCGACGCGCTCGAAATCGTCGCAGACGACCGCCAGAAACGCGAATTCATCGTACGCGGTAACGGGTCGTTTCACACCCTGGACGCCTTTACGATCGCGGAGCCAATTTCTCGATTCACCTCGTCCACTGACCGCTGGGGGGGACGCACGGTCTGCAAAAACGCCCGGAACGCGTACAAATCGAATTTTTTCGAGCAACGAAAACAGTTTACACGAGTTCCAATACCATTTATACAGTTGCCTGGGGATTGAAATGTTTTCGAAACTATTGGTTGCATCGCGAAAGCCTCGAATAAAGCTTGGGGGGTCATTCGAAGGTCACGTTTCTTCTTTAAACGGAGTTACATGTTTTTTAATAGAACGTAAATGTATAGATGCCAAACACCCTGTATATAATTTGATTTTAATATAATTTCTGTTCGATCAGACAATATCCTCGCATTTATAATTCAGCAATGTCGATTTAATAATACCATATCCAAAACATTTATTTACCAACGAAACGGTTAATTAGATACTGAATTTGGCGTCGTATTCGTAACCAGCGACCACGGGTACTCTAATATACTAATTTTCACAGCAACAGAGAGTCACGTTTTCATATTTTGTGGCGTCGTTACGACTCCATGGCGTTCCCGGCGTCGAACGCGTAAACGACATTCGCGATTTTCCGTGTGTCGCGCGACCGCCGACTTCGCTGCAGCCCGAAAATCGTTCCCGAAAATAATTTCCTGGCGAGTTTCTACGGTTTACGATTTTACGATCGCTCGATGCCGCTCGAAACGGCGAAAATCTCGTTTACAAGAGTAGTTTCCCGTAGGTGGATCGTATATATTCGCCGGGACGATGGTAATTGCGCGCGTTTCAGCGCATCCCGTAATGCACAAAGAAGTCTATATACGCTGGATATTAAAGTCGGATGCGGGGAAAAGGAACCCGACCCGGTCTCTTTCTCTTTACTTTTACCAGCCGACCCCGCAAATGGAATTTTTCTCGGTTCTCCGCGAGCTTTATGGGATTTCAGGACGCGAGTACCGTTGATATTCGGCTGCGATTCTTTAATCGCCGGGAAGCAACTTCTGGCGTCCACCTGAGCGTGTTTATGGGGAATAAGAGATCGTGGGAGCAAAACAACAATGGTTGCCTCTGTTTTGCAAACGAGAGATAGTAGAGTCTTTTGGTGTATACAAATTTTGAGAAAGTGAATTTTCGTATTTAGATTTAATAACGAAATAAAAAAGATGAAGATAAATGAGAGAGTAAACTAGGAATAATAGGAATTTGTATACGTACAGAAAAAAAAAATGTAAAAAATTTGGTACTGAATTTTCTTTGTCCAACGCATTGTTGCGGAGAAAATCGATTTTGAAAATTGTTGGAATACGCGCACGACTATCAATGGAATATCGGGAGCCTGAAAATTCGGAAAATTTTGAAAAATTGCACTCTATTAGTGTTGCTCGGCCGTAGCATAAAGCTATTATTCCATAATTTCATAGTTCTCCTGAATAAAGTAAAAATAGTTTATATCTCGCACAATCTGATACACGCATTTGAAATTTACGGACAAATGTATTTTTAGATGAATGTTAATCGTTATTATCGTCTGAAGGTAACCCAATTTTACCTATTGGATAATTTAGTAACGTGTAGTTAGATTTTAAGATTCGAATAATTTAAAGAACATCGATCGGATATCGAGTATTTTTGACAGCCTGCTTGACGTCAGAATATTTCGTTCTGCTTAAGCATCTGTTAGCTTTCTAGTCCAAAATTAACCAGCATGAATATTTTTGTCTGCTATGTCCAAATTCCCGTAGTTTTAATCAATATTCGCATAAACGTTATTTTGCTCTCCATATTTTTAGTCTCCATATTTTAGATTTAAATTTCAAAATTGAAAAAAATTTGTAAAAAGTCCTTAACACTCTCTGGTTCTGTTAAATTAAACATTTTATACGAAAAAATTTCCCACACGAATTTCATTTCATAATATTTTTAAGAGTGTTTTTAAAAATGATATAAACTATTGGTACGATCGTTCGTGCTATAAAAATCAACAAAAATATAATTAAAAGTCTCGACTTTTTAACCATTTATACAATTATTACTATTACTCTTCCTTTCGGTCCATTCAGATTTTCTTGGAACAATATTTCATGGAAAATGGTACTTACTTTACCTCCAATCTTGATTGTTTACCTACAGATTGTTTAATCTGTAAGTTCGATTCAACAATATCTATGAAAAGATCGTACAGATTATTTTGTCCGCTTTAAATATTTCATCGCGAAAATCGTTTAACTTGATTTTCGTTTGTCTCTGCCAATCGAGATTAGTAATAAAACTAGCTATTGCCCCGCGGCCTCGTCCGCGTTGAAGTCTCTGCCAACAATTTTTTTTTTTAGTTTTTATTTTTCGATCGTGTCTGTGTAATGAAAATTGCTATACGCCAAAAAAAGTTTTTAAATTTAATATCCAACAAAGTATGTCGTACATTTCATAGTCGATATCCGCGACAACCCCTTTCAAATTCCATCAGTTTTCCCCCCAACGTGGCAACAAACACACAGACGCAATAAAGTTTCATTTATAATTGTTTATAGCTCGTTCCCGTTGACAATTAGCCCCGATATACAGAGTATAACAGGTTTACGTTTCATCCCTCATAGGGGGTGGTAGAGGAGCTCGAACGACGCCTCAAAATTAACCCTTTGTGATATAAAATAATTCATTAAGAGGATTTCGTGGAACACACGTTTCTATAAATTGCGAAAGTTACTTAACGTTGCACGAAATGTACAACAATTTCTTGCCATCCAACCCAACAGATAGAAAGATTAGAAGCATTTGGGTATGGTATAAAAAAGGAATAAGGTTCCTGGAAGATCCCCAGCCTCGATACGCTAAGGGTTAGTTCCACTTTTGATTGCGTCTTTTAAAAGCAAAACTCTCCGATGGACATCGGAGGGGGGTCGTGCTGTTCAACGGAGCCCCTCCAAAAAGGAGGAAGGGGATGTTTGCAGAGTGGCGAAGACGGACCATAAAGTTGGAAGGAAGATGAGGAAAGTCGTTGTTCGCGCGAAACCGCGGCAATGCAGAGATCTGATACCGAAGTCGGAACAAGGTTGCGCGACGTTGCGGGACACAAGAGGGCTTTCGACTCACGTCAACTTGAACGCCCTCGACGCGATAGCTGTGCTTCGTAGGTTCCCCTCTAGGCACGTATCTGTAGAATTCCTCGTGATCCTTGTACCACGTGATGGAGTAAAGCTTGTCCGTTTCTAGGTCGTATCTGAAACAGGAGAGCAAACGGTGCGCGGCTTATTACATTTGCGATACGCGCGTGTACGTTTTCGCGGAGACGCGTCGCGCAACCGACCCCCCCTCGGTCTCGCGGGCGGATATTCCACGGAAATATCGCGCGAAATTACCGCCATTTATTTTCAGTGGCCCCCGTTGGACACCGATTCTGCCCTCGGTCGGATAAATATAACGATTCGGGCGACGATTCTTAAAACGAGCCTCGTGATTCGTAAGTTGAACGCTTACATCCCACCCAGAACCAAACTTGACTCGTATGTTGAACATTACGCTCCACCAAAGCCAGCTGTGATTCCATAAAATCTGTATTTTCCCCAATTTCTTTGCACAAACGAAAAATATTTTCGACCGAGAACAACCAACGTATCGCGGCAATTAAATTCGATATTAATTATCGAGTAATATTCGCGTGCTCTGTTTCGATCTCCACGGGAATCTAGTTTATAGAAAAGTACAGAGCGTTGAAGTTAAACCGTATCTTGCGCTTTGTCTTTGAGGTAATTGAATTTGAAAGTTTGTCGGGTAACCCGTGCGATTGAATACGATTTCGCCGGGTCACGTCTGACCATTACTCACCGTTTCTACTTATATTGGCGTCCAGGTCGAATTCTAACGCACGCGTGCCAGATAAATTTTCAAACTCGATTTTCTTTCAAACGAAGCATCCGACGAAAGAGCTTTACCGTCACCTCGCGTGGAATCGCCTTCCATTGTGCCACGAATAACGGGAACACGATGTTTGTAAAAATTCAGTGCACTTTCAGCGTCGGGACTTTGACGGAAACGTACATTCCCGATTCAACAGTAAGAATATTTCGGTGCTTTTAACTTTTGTTCGTGGATATCGCTACGAGAGAACGAGAATGGATTATGGTCTAATCATGCTCTGTTGTCGCGGAGAGATACTGGTAAAGAATGTGGCGACGGTAAACAAGATTTTAAAACGGCAAAAGAGAGACCCGGATCGGTTAAAAAGGGAAACGAGAGACGGGGAAAAAATACTACCCATCGCGACGAAGCTGTTTTAATCAGAAATAGCAAAATAAACCGCGGGGAACCTAGTTTCGACTCGCAGGGAAATTTAACCGTGGCTGGAGTAATTTATACATGACTCGACGGTACATAAAAGGCTCATAGAATATGGAAGAAAGGTTGTTCCACCAGACGAGGCAACTTCTAACTGATCGGACGAAGAAACAAAGACTGCTGTGGGCTAAAAAGTATGTCGGTTAGATTGTACAAGATTGGAGAAAAGTGATTCCACGACGAAACCCATTTTTTCATGGCAGAGGTCCATTTTTGCGATTCACTGTTGGTACGTGAATATAGAATAAGGTACAAGCGATATAATAAAAAAGACTTGGAACAAATAACCTTCCAATCTTTTCGAATCACGATTAAATACTCAAAGACTCTCGATCAAAGTATATTTTATTATAAGGTCGATTTCTCCTTCCTTCTAAATAATGTCTCTTATTTGTTGAACATTCCCAACGATCGCCTAACCTAAACCCAGACCCTTGGTAATACTAGTAGAACACCATTTATCCGAAATCCATTTATCGGAACTAATGTTGTCACGGTACCCGGTTTACCGAACATGTTGCTTAGCTCCTATTAAGTGTACAAACCAATAAACAGTAGTAGGGAGGATAATCCATGGGCTCTTATTAAACTATCTTGTTCTCTGACCAACTCGAATAAATGGATACCTACTCTATTAAGATAGAATGTTCAAATAAGCTAATAATTCGTGTTTCAAGTTTTCGTTGAGTCGTTTTTGACCCGTCTTTATATTTATCGTGTTTTCATTTCAATACAGAACTAACATCCGTGGATCATAGCTGGTTTGCATACTTATTTCAACCAATCTTTTGGCACCTTCGTGGTTTAGAGGATCCCATGACATTAGTTTTGTCAAGTCCGTTGCAAGATACGATTCACACCATTTCTAATTTTTCGGATGGCTTCGTGTAGATTATTACGATAATAGAGCTGATAAATTCGAAAGTCATTTGCATACAGCACGTGCTTACAGTATAATACAGTGGAGGATAGGTCATTTATATAAATGGGGAATAACAGAGGACCCGGGAATATTTCCCCAAGGTAAACCTAATTTAATAGGATGTCAGGAGGATCCGATGCCACTTACGCTGTCTAATAACAATTATAGAACTATGCGTGAAACCAGTTAATAACAGTGTTTGAGCGTCCCAAACTAATCAGTCAGCTTTACAAATAGCTGTGACGAATCAAAGAATACTACTCCTACCAGTTACTTGTCGCGAATTGTTTTTCTGGCATCATCAGTGATCTTAGAAAGAGTTGTTTCGGTAGAATGATATAAATTCAATTTATCAACGAAATAGGTGAACAATCTTCTCGAATAATTTTTATATGATACATAGAATCTTCAATCTGGCTATCTTGCATTACGAACTAAAAATAGTTTTCAATTTTTAGAATCAAATGCATTATATATTACGTAAAATTATAAGTATACATAATAAAAAAGTGGAGAATGATGTTTTATTTATATTTTATTATGCGAACTATTGTTAGACCAGTTTGTCAGTTTTAGTACTACGTTAACTGGGAACTTCAACTTTTCACAAATAGAATTCCAACAAAATATTGCCAGACGGTCATTATATCATTTTTATTCGAGTCAATATTTAGCGAAAAAAGTTTCAGCCTTGGTGTTATAACGCGAGTGCATTGTTTTGTTTGACAAATTTGAAGGCGTACCATCGTGCCCAGTCCCGGCTCCCACCAGCCAGACTGTCGTTTCATTGATCGTCAGCATCAATGTGATGGAAAATAAAGGAAAAAAATGATAAATGAAATCGTTGGTGAAATCGTACATCAAATTGACATTTTTTTTATTAAAACTTCATTTTCAAATAAATGCCAATGGTTCGTCAACTACGCGTAAACTCGATTATTCTGTGGACTATATATAGTTTGCATTTACAAAAATTACCAATGGTACAGCTTGTTATAGTTTTTATAAAACGTTAATGATAGAAAAGTTGTAGCACCCAGCAACTTTTACGCTGATGAATTAAAATTCTCGAGGAGAAACTATTTTTATTTCATTGTTCATCCCTTATAATTAATAAACAAAATCCGAACATCGATATAAGCGCCCCAGTGACTGTCACATAGTGGTGCGAGATTATAAGTGCACCCATACTCGGCGAATATTCAACATCGATTTATTTCCAACGAAGCTTCGTACGGAAAAACGTCGCTCTAGGTTTTCGAATTATTTTTTCCTACATACTGACCCATTTTTGTGTCACACTATCAGTCCGGAGACACCGTGTGTACGTGCAAGAAATATTAGCCGGGAATAACACGCGCAGCGTTCATTCGCGAGCCGCGAACAATAGTTTATTATTAGAATTATTTGCTGAAATATTTGCTCGCATAATTCGGCGATAGAATCCGTGTGCTCGTACCGAGGTAAATAGAACTTAGGTTTGAACAAAGGGAAATTTCTGTCCCCTCTTTCGCGAGCGTTTATGTTAATTTGCTCAAGGAATTGTGGTCTCGCTATATGACCATTCAGCGCTTTGTGCGGAAGAGTAGGGTCACAAACTGAGGTTCTCTCCTCCAGGGTGTTAATTCTAATGACAGGGATTCATTAAAGGGAAGCTCGCATTAAAATTTCGATTTTTAATTCAAATCAAGACGAAGCTTATTTTTTCCAATCAAGCCAAGTATTTCGTTATCCAAGTAGCTTGAATACTTGATCGAACTTGAGAGAATGCAATCTGATCAAGTTTGGTTGAACAATCAAGCTTGTCTGAACAATCAAGTTCGCCTCAACAATCAAGTTTGCTTGGTCAATCAAGTTTGGTTGAACAATCAAGCTTGTCTGAACAATCAAGTTCGCCTCAACAATCAAATTTGTCTGAACAATCAAGTTTGCCTGAGCAATCAAGTTTGTCTGAACAATCAAGTTCACTTGAACAGTCAAGTTTACTTCATCAATCAAATACTTGATTCGATTTAAAGAATCTAAGGTTCGACTCAAATTATATTTTCTATTTTATTTAGATTGTGTCGATAGGGTCACTACGATCCAGTTTGCTTCTGTATCTTATTGATCGGAATAAAAGGAGAGATTTCGCTAATCTCTGGGGTACATTTATAGGAATTCACCTAAGCAGTCCAGGACATTGAGTGTGGTTCTACGTTGCGACGCTTGGAGTATCGAGGCTTATGCCAATAATCTCCTGATCCGTAGATCACGAACATTGTTTCTACCCCACGGTTCTATCGCTACCAGGAGGTTATTGGATTCGGGATATCTAGTCTCCTCTTCGTTACTCGTGTCATAAAAGGAATGGATATTTCGAAGAGCCGCTTGACCCAAGTGTAATGTTTGCAAGGATGTCTTCTCTCGGATCTTTCTTATCGACAGAGTCTATTAATCTTGTCTAGTCCAAAAAATTAGATTCAATTCTATGTCGACGTATTCTTCGAACTATCCACAAATAATAGGAGTTTATTGTTCAGTGATAAGGTAGAAATGGCATTAATAAATAGGGTGAACGTAGAGTTAGGGCAGCCCAGGCATAGCTCGGATTTTACGTGAAATATGGGCATTAAAGGTGACAATTTAATTGCTTTTACCTAAGTACCTAGTCATTTCCACGTGTTTCCGTTAATTCCAGTTTCAAATGTAGCTTTCTTAAAATCAATGAAAATTATATCTACCTGGTTTTGCTAGTTTTTAACACACCTATTATAAAATTATCGAACAAATGCAGACTGAATTAGACGTGGAAAATTTGGCAGTGAATGTGTTAAATTCTTGACAGTAATTTGGTGCCCAATATGAAATTCACCCACAGTTTCTTACTCTCGTTTTCCAAGCAGATTTGTGTATCAGGACTCGATGGAAAACAACCAGGCCAGCAGAGGGACTTGTTGAGAATTAGCCACAGTGGCCGAGCGATTACTATGGAACCTCGATTAATGCAGGAAATCAGGGTTGAAAATTCCTGCAATAATCGAGGTAACTAATCCAATTAGTAGTAGCCCTATACAGCCTATTCCCACTACTACCCCTAACCTTGCTCGTTGCTTGGCGACCATCCCCTCCACTTGTCGACAATATGCAATGAACGAGGCTCTCACCCTATAATTGAGGTTCTATTGTATGCAGAGTGTTTCATAACATATGGCGTCTGCTTCAGGGATAGAAAGTGACACATAAAACGAAAGAAGTCAATGTATACGTGTGCTCCAATTTGAACACGAACGATAGTCATTTTTGTGCTACGATAACCGTATGGCTACTCAAAATGGTCCAAATTTATACAGCTAAAGTATCACCAAATGGTTCTTTCCATCTATCGCGTTGATTGCCACATGACTTTTCACTATGGAGCCAACAAAATTAATTCACAAGAATTTTAACGAGGCTGTTAAGTTCTACGATAAATTGTGGGGCACACTAGTTTCCGATTGTTTAAAAACGAAGTACCGTTTACGTGGACAATTCGAGGGATCTGGTCTGACAGCCAACGAATCGTAGTGAATCACCATTATAGCGCACGAATACGAATGGGAGTAACTGCATGCATTTCAACACTGGTAGTGAATCCGGAATAAACAACTGTTTTTAAGTGCCTTCTCTCCCTCTTCCCAAAAAAAAAAAAAAAAAATTCCAGCAGATTTGAATCCGGGGATCGAGCAGTCAGGACAATAGGTCCTGCAGGACCTATCCATCAGTTAAAAAATCGTTCGTTCAAATACTGTTTGAACGTGAACAGCCATGCATAAATCTCGCGTGACGTATGTATATTGACGGTCATTGTAGTTTTCGCGGGGGTCGAATCGCGAAGTGGGTGTTTCTTATGAAACACCTTGTACACGCATACTCAATGAAAATAAGCGCGATATTTATGGCGGAGATTCGCGTGGAGCTCTCATGGACGTGGCTTAATCTGAACAAACCGGACACGGGGCGTCAGGTACTCCGAGGGTCTCGCAAGCAAATATTTTCCTGCGCGTGGGTGTGCATTTTGGGGTCGAAGGGCATCGTGGCGAAAAGGATGGACACCATCATCCGCAAATATGAGGTATTTGCATGGAAAAGAGTGACGAGATATGACCTTTGGGGAGCACCGGTGGCCATTGCGATACAGTACATTGCATTTTGGGTGACATTAAAGAAACTATTTCCAAGTTCGTCCAATAGAATGTATAAAACTTATATACATAAATCTATTCTATTTGCTCTCAGTTTTTCGAGACAGTGAATTTTTAGTGGCGGAATCCTCGAGAACGCGTAGATTCCCAGGTATGGCGTTTAACGCAATTGCTATGATGTCCTGCACGAAGGAGCGGAATGGACTGTCGCGTGACAATCCTCCAATGAAGGAAACTACCGTACAATTACGGTAATTGATCAACATCCGCGATCGAAGTGTACCGACGCGGCTGCGAGTTTGATCAATTTGCTAATCGAGTCCTCTCTTCGTTCGTCGGTCTTGCGAAAGGGAACCAAAGAGCCCCGGAGGATTCTCGTTTGCGTTCGTTCGTCAAAAGCCGGAAATCTTTTGCCCCCGATAATCCTGATTCGGGGAAACCGGAGGAACACGGCCTCGATTCTCCTGAACGGATCATTCGTGAACTCTGGATCCAGGAATTTAGCGATATTTTGCCAAGAAATGAACTCCCTGACGTCGATGTTAAACAGTGAGATCAAGTGACTCTTGAACAACTGGACTCAAAAATTAAATCCTCGTGAAACAACACTGGAGATTATAAAACAGATCTAAGTGAATTAAAGAGAATTGTAAATTAATTCTCATCTAATAAAAAAGGAAAATGCTCAAAAATTGTACAAACCATAAATATCGAGGTTGAAAATATTTCATTGCGAATGAATTCACCAAATTGAGTACCACTGTAAATGAATATAAATACAGAACTTAAAAGATTCTGACTAACGTCCAATCTACGCGTACCAACAAGAAAGCTGGATCGCTGGATCGCTGAGGGTACGAATTTTATTTAAGAAAAAAATAACGATATGTTGTAAATCCTAAATCCATTGATCTCTACATACTGGACGCGGCAGAGGCCTGCAATTAGAGTTTGCATTGAAACCAGGTTGCTTGCAAGCTTTCAAACAAGTCAAACCGACGGAGGCTTGAGTTCAGCTTGGGTTGGCTTGGAAACCAGTTCGACTTGTTTGGCTCGACGGCTTGAACGGCACGGTCGGTTTGAATTGGCTTGTTTGGCTTGAAACGGCTTCAATGGACTGGGACCGTCCAAGAAACCTTGATCGGAACTGCATTTTGAACGGCGCTTTGTTCGGCTCGTTGCTCAAAAACGTCTCGTTCGCGCTGGTTTGGATTTTTCAAGGCGCAAACATAATTCTCAGAAGACATTGATGTTTGAACGCGCGTATAGATGCTTTACCGATTGAAAATTGAATATACTTTTGCTTATCTAATTATTCGTGTTCGTTTGTTTTTTTTTGTACGATAAAGGAAGAGTGAGGGAAGAGAAAATAATTAAAGGTATAGAACGGGGGAATGAGAAACGAGAATAATGAAAGAAAATAAAATAACGAAGTTGTAGGCGAGAGAAATAAAATAAACAGAATTAAACGAAGTTCAGAGACAAAAGTTACAAAAAGAAACCAGGTTTATCAAAGAGTTGTCAAAGCTCGGGGATGAAAGCGGTGGCAGCGCGCTCGAAAGAGTCGAAGGTTGGTAAGAAGCAAATTGTGGGGCGCGGGAGGGGGAGGATTGAGTTATAGTAGTAAGCGGAGCATGTAAGAGAGAGAACCGTGATATTTGGATGCGTGATAAATGGACAAAGATGAAAAAGAATTGATCGATGAACGTGGTTTGTAAGAAGAAGATCGAGTAAATAAGAAGGCGTCGCTGCAGGGTGGATTTTATGTATCAGATAACAAAAACGAAGTACGTATCTTTGTCTCTGAATTTTGTGTCAGCCGTATACCAGGATAAATAAGGTGTTTACATAAAACTTTTAATTAGACAAGGCGAACGAGTGTTGAAACTCATTAACGAATATGTCTAAGTCTTCTAAGAGCTACACTTCTAACTTCTCCTTCTCTCCTTCTAATTTTAGCGACCTTTGTTTCGCTCTGGAAAACACCAAACTCATTTACACGAGCTACCAAATCGTTTTATCTTTAATTAAGAAGAGACGACAAACTGAAATCGATTTTTTTTCAAATACCTTTCCACGATATACGTTTTGTGGAATCGTGCATTCAAGGGCTAAACGTTGGCCGTCAGCTGTTATTTATCAGTTAGATTTTCTGCTCGTTAGGAAATGCATATTTCTTCTGTGCATATTCCTAAATATTTCATGTTGCATGAATACGGATTGTATGCCTAATTAGAACTGCGTTTATTGGGAACGAAGAACGAAATGCTCACGAAAAACGAATCGGTCGAATTGGTGTTAACATAAAACATACAAGAATCGATTATTCCTAATCAATGCTCGATACTGTTCCTATACCTAACCTCAAAATAAACATATACGAAATATACAAATAAAACATACAAGTATACAACAGTGATAATATAAGTTTCTATAGACTGTACAGAAGAAGTAAACGGTAGAATTAGGGATAGACTGAAAAATTATAATATTTCTAGTTTTTATATCACAATTTTTTTGAAACGCTGTGGATAACGCGTGAAAATATCGACGCTTTAATTTTTCCAACGACATAAAAGAATTTATCGAACGTTATACCGGGGCAAAAATTACTAATTTAAACAAGGTAATAATAAAAAAAAAAGCAACTCGATTGTCTCTGCGATCGAATCGTCGATAAAATGGTGGCGCGCAACAGGCTATTCCGGTTTGCAGAGAACCGAGGCCGCGTTTTGTAACTCGGCTAAGCGACGCGACAATTAATATTCCCAAAGTAATTAAAGGAGCAGGGTTATGTTCGTGGTTCGCCCAGCATGCTTGGAATCGCGGCGTCGCGTCGAGCTTCTCGGAGTCTTTAGCTATTTATCCAAGTATTTATCCGTTATAATTTGCAAAATTCGTTGGAATTCATGAAAATTTGAAAGCTCTTAATTTCAATAATTTCAAATAAAAAACACATTTCTGTGAGAACACTGACGATTGTTGAAAATACCTCGAACTTACAGTTCCATAGTCCCACCTGTTGAAAAGATACGAAGCAAAGATGAAACTTTTTTATTTTTGTTCTTTTTCCATTGAAACTTTTATCGATGTACTGGTAACAGTTTTCTGATTAAAATAAGACCAAACATGATATACTTTGTTTCTAACCTGCCTCCAATAGAGTATAAAATCGTGTTAAATACGATGAAATACGCACTCGTGAAATACGATACAGGTTATATCGTGTTTGGTCTTGTTTTAATCAGAAAAAACCTGACAAATATATCAACGAAGGTTCAATTAATATAAAATAAATAAGTTTCACATTGTGTTATTCCCTTTTTTACAAGATATAAACGTCATAGATGGGCTTGTGCTTTTCCGGGATGTGGAAATTAACTATGCTTTCATAACAGCGAGACTTCGATCGCGTATTTCTCGCAGTTATCCAGTATCTGCTGCAACAGGAAGTAAAAATAAGTCCGCGAGAGAACCATAGCGACAAACGGCGTTCTACAACCCGATCCGCCCAACGGAAGGTTAAGTTTCATCCGCGGCATAGATGGGACGATCGATTCCCTTCGATGGTACGTTTCTCTGTAGTCGTGCAAGCCCCGTTCCCCTGTGTAATCGTCTTTCTGAATCTTCCGCCCCGGTCCTTGCGCCTCCCGTTTCAACTCGTTAAATTACGTTTGAGTAGACTTCCTCAATCGTGCTGCGCGAGGCTTTAAAGGTATTGTCGAGACGTCGCGAAACGTTCCTGTTCGAGGTGACCTGCGCCGATAAAGGTGTTAGATAAATCCAAAAACCAACATTTCCTTCCCGATAATAGAAATCTGTGTCCACGATGACACGTAGTGCATCATCCCTGGGGGGGGGGGGGGGAAATCCCGAGGAAAACAACTGACTAACCGCTCGCCAAAGGTACGTTACGCAACTTTAACCCGGGGGGGATGAAATCGCTCACGAGGAACGCTGATTTAGTATGACCAATTTACGCCAATTTTCTTTACTTCTCGGCTGGTTTCTCTCGTAAAGTATAAAATATTGTACTATCTAAATACGACAATGTGTTTGGGTTGGTTTGATAAATCATCGAGTGAAGTAAAATACTTGGCCTTTGTTATTTATCGTACTTTTCTTGCTTGCTCAAAAACTTCGTTTATTATGCGTAAATTTTATTCTTGACGAGAAACAGCTTTTTATCGGGACTAACCTGATATTATTTCACAATTATTATAAAACATGGTTGATAAGAGTCACGATATTCATGTCGTTTTTACCCATTTCCAGGAAGCATGGAAATTGCTGGTAATTAATTAAGTGTCCTGAGCTTTTAGTTTCTTTTCACAAAATTCGTTCTCTTTATTAATGTTCCATGTGATCTAAAATATTTTTCTACGATTAAAATAACAGATGGCACTTTAATCGTATAAGATAACTTAAATAGACATATATCGTACAATCTCGACAGTCTGACACATATGAGGGATTAAACTGTCAGATTACAGAGATTGCCGGATTACTGGAGCTAATGGAAATTAAATGTGTCACATAATTAGAAAAATTACGCTCCTCCGATTGTACGATGTTATTATTGACGAAGGGTGTACACAAATCGCTTTTAGTATTTAAAAATAATAGACAGTACTTAATTTTATGAATTTCTCGAGAGATTACTGTACAAGATACGATAGAAATTGTTACTGTTTACTAGAAATAAGCAATATGATATGAGAGACTCATGTAAATTGGTAAAACGAGAATATTTGTCGACGACCACGAGAATTGTCAGATATTTGACAATTCTTTTTACAGCATAAGGGCTCGATGAAACTTTTCGCCACTCTCCACATATATTCTTTAACATTTCAAATATTTTTTTTCATTACGTTTTATCGACTTTACCATTTTACATGAGTCCCCCCTTCCCCTTTAATAAATTTTCAATAAATTGGCAACTTCTATTTTGTCAAAGGAAAGTCCAAGTTTCCAATTAAACAGGAACCGTATCTTGATGGCCAATCGACAATTTCATTTCTCGAAATAAATTTATGATATAGTCTCCCAACCAAGTAAAACATAAATAACAGAAAGTATACAACACAAATTCCTCCGGTTCTACTGCATCCAAAGCAGTGCAAGAGTTTCCAGAGGCCAAAATAAGACGAAAATTAAGTGTATCAATTTGTTGATGGAGGCTTCGTTAAAAAGTTATTAACAATTAAATTCGAAAATTTCAAATCGTTCTGGAAAAATTATTTTCGGTTGCGGGTGTCAATTGCAATCATTTTTGGTGAATAGACATACCCCCGAAATCCTACTCCTTTTCGAGAAAAAAAATTCGAAAAAGTGTGAAATTATTCGACAAAATTAAAAAATTTCAAATCGTTCTAAAAAAATTATTTTTAGTTGCAGGGGTCAATTGCAAGCAATTTTGGTCAATAGACATACCCCCGAAATCTCACTCAGTTTCGAGAAAAAAATTCATTACAGAAAATTTCATGTCTGACCATAGCGTCGATATGTTTCACTGAAATTTCATGCGAATCTTTAAAACGTCATAACTTTTGAACGGATTGGACGATTTTAATGTTTAAAAAAGCAAATTACGCGTATTTTGACGGAGAATATGTACAAATCGTAAAAATATTGGAAAAGTTGGTCCTTGACCCCGCAAAATGAGAAATACCACATAAAAATGGTCCAATTTTCAAACAGCCATAACTCCTACAATAGTAAATATATTTAAATGAAACTTTTTTCTAAAGTAGAGCTCATGGGTACCTACAGAAAAGTATTAGACAACTTTTCTGTAGGGCGTTAAACAATATTATTAAAAATCAGAAACGAATTTTTAAGAAAAATCGACAGGGGGTAGGTGCTTAATTTTTTCGGCGAAAAAAAAAAATTTCAAATCGTTCTAAAAAAATTATTTTTAGCTAGAGGTTTCAAGAACAATCATTTTTGGTCGTTACACATACCCCTGAAATCCTACTCAGTTTCGAGAAAAAAATTCCGCACCGAAAATATAATTTCTGGCCAGAAATGTCTGCCTGAATTTTCATGCGAATCTTTAAAACGTCATAACTTCTGAACGGATTGGACGATTTTAATGTTTAAAAAAGCAAACTACGCGTATTTTGATGGACAATATGTACAAATCATAAAAATATTGGAAAAGTTGGTCCTTGACTCCGCAAAATGAGAAAAACCACATAAAAATGGTCCAATTTTCAAACAGTCATTACTCCTACAATTGTGAATATATTTCAATGAAACTGTATTCTGAAGTAGAGCTCATGGGTACCTACAAAAAAGTATTAGACAACTTTTCTGTAGGGCGTCAAACAAAATTACTAAAAATGAAAAAGGAATTCTTAAGAAAAATCGATAGGCGGTAGGGGCCTAAATTTTTCGGCGAAAAAAAAAATTTCAAATCGTTCTAAAAAAATTATTTTTAGCTAAGGGGGTTAATTACAATCATTTTCGGTTAATAGACATACCCCCGAAATCCTACCCACTTTCGAGAAAAAAATTCGAGGTGTGAAATTTTTCGACAAAATTAAAAAATTTCAAATCGTTCTGAAAAAATTATTTTCGATTGTGGGGGTCAATTACAATAATTTTTGGTGAATAGACCTACCCCCGAAATCCCATTCATTTTCGAAAAAAAAATTCAGTACGGTCGGAACTTTAAACGTTAATAACTTTTTAACGTAGCCTCCATCAACAAATTAGTATTTTTGATTTTCGTCTTATTTTGACCTCAGGAATCTCTCATTAAAATTTTTCCCAGGGTTGGCCAAACACCCTGTATAACCGATCAAAATTTTCTCTGCTATTTAGTCGGAGATATAAGATGCCTTCTATTTAAATGCATCGTCAATAACCAATATGGCGGGCACGACAATTGAAATTTCCGTCGTCCCCGTTGGAAAACCCTCCATAAGCGATTTTTCTATAACGAGCAATTTGCGATGAAACGTATCGTTCTGTTCGGCTTATTCCACTCGACGAGGGCATTTTCTTTCGGTAAAAGCCGTGCACCCTTGCCCGGGGTAAGGCGAAGGGTTAGACGGGGGTGCACGACGGCGGGGTTTCTTTGATATTAGGCGGCAGTCGAACGTCGGGACGGCACCGTTTCGTACCAAAGTGACGAGAGATCGTTCCACGGCGTAGGTATAAATTGCAAATTAGTTTACCGTTCTCGGCGAACTCCGGCTCGTTGGTTTATCCGGGCGCGTCTCTGCCCTCCACCCCGTGTCCCGTTTCGTCGCGCGTCCCGTCTCCGCGGCGCTTCTCTAATTTCACCATGGAAATTCCAAGCGAATTTTACGCCGACGGAAATCGACCGGATTCGTTCGAGCGCGAGTAACGCGCTACGTTCCCCGTTCAACCGGGGGTATCTTCGCCTCGAAGGCGAAGTCCGACCGACGGAGCGGCGTCTCAAAAGCGACATTCTTCGCTCGCGATCGCGCAATGTTCATCCGTACTTCTCCGTTGCTCGTAACTTTTCTCGCCAACAGTCGCGCACCTGGTTGCAGATTCTACAGGGGTATTCTTCTCGCTGGAAACTCGCGCCAATGGTAGACAAGACAGCTCGAGGAGGAAGACGGAGAGCACGCTCGACGGATTCTCACGCCATCGGAGGGTGTGTCTGGTTACGCCGTTCGGCGAGCAGACCTCTCGCCGTCTCGAACAATGTAACTTCGACTCGCGATCGTTTCGACGAGGAGGGGGGGGGCGAGCGGAGACAGAGATACGAGTCGAAACGAAACATTTTCGTGACGTTTACCGCGGCGAGAAACGGGAGACACGGATCGAGTAGGTGGGTACGCGACGAAAGAGAGAAAATTGCGAGGGTCTATCGAAGGAAAAGCTGGAAAATCCGCCGCAAGGGGGAAAGAAAATGGAAAGACGGCAAAGGGGAGAGAATATGGGAGAGGTGGGAGACGGAGAGGGGGTGTTCCCGCAGGACACGACCCAGCAAATGAGCCGGAGGATGCAAATCAATCCCACGACGCGGCCCTCCAAATTGTGCACCTACGCTCGAATGCGGCAATCCCTTTTCCAGTAGCTGCAGCTGGGAACTAGGGAGCCACGGCAATGGCAGTGGTACCACTACCGACGCTGAGACAACCCCCCCGCCGATACAACCCTCCCCCACAGCCGAGCACGTCGATGCAACGACGCGACGATGCGACTACGACGCGACGCAATGGTGCAACGATCCTGGAACCAACCGAACATCCGGCCAAACCGCGGCCATCGTCGACGTACCACAACCCCAAAATATTTACGAAAAACTGCAGCGTTTTATTTACTCGTTTATTCACGAGAAAAATAAAAATAAATATTGCAATAGGGAGACGGGGTAAAAGCCATGTGAAATTTGAAAATGTTGAAAATTGCAGTTTAGAAATTGAAGATATTTCAGTAAAAAAAAAAGAAAGACAAAATTGATTATGGTACTGTGTGTCCTTCGTGTTTGTATACAATTCTTGATAACTCTTTGTTGTAAGTCGACCTTATTGACAATTCATTTGTACGAGTTGTTATGGATTATTCTCTCGGGAGAAGCACTTTATATTCATTAATTTCCTGCGCACCGCAAGAAATAATGAACAAGTATTCAAACCAGGAAATAGCGGAGGCGCGTTTCATGTATGGGTTTACTGGATATAATTCAACCGCGGCAAGACGTCTGTATGCAAATCGATTTCTCCAATAAACGTCTGCCATGTAAGGGAACGTTTCAGAGAATGCGCGAATGCCTTTCGAACACAGATTCGTTCGAAAAAAAACGAGAGACGACGGTAGACTAATCGGTATAGGAACTGTGTTAATCTCGAACAGAGAATACTGAATCTCGTTGAAGAAAATCGAAGCGATGTAGTACGTCGAACAAGTGATAATACGAAGAGTTTTACAAGCTTTGTCCATAGTTCGTACAGGCATTTAACGAAGATAATTTTCCTCCGTGAGCTACCTATTGTACCTGATTTATCCGCCATATTATTAACAATATTCAAGTTTAACATAACAAAATTCAGTTTAAACGCATTAACAGGAACAATTGGCAGTAATTGAATTTTTTTCTTACTTCAAATTAAACTTTAAAAATTTCAGGCAGCATTTTTATATTAAGATACATGTGCACACATTGAGCTAATCATATTTTAACTTTCATCAGATGCTAGCTAGGCTTCGATTTCAACGTTCCGAGGCCCTGATCAAATACAAAAAACTGAGATATTGAAAAACTTTTGACATGGATTTTTAGCTTATATATCAAGGTATACAGGGTGTTCGACCACCCCTGAGAAAAATTTTAATGGTAGATTCTAGAGACCAAAATAAGACGAAAATCAAGAATAGCAATTTGTTGATTGAGGCTCCGTTAAAAAGTTATTAACGTTTAAAGCTACGTCTGTAGAATGGTGCGGCGCAGTGGTTCTCACTCAGAATGAGAAATTCTACTTACTGATGTATTAAGACCTTTACAGTTTCCTGAGTGAGAACCACTATCACGAGAAATCACTCAGCATAAGAAATTCTACTTACTGACGTATCAAGAGCTTTGCAATTTTCTGAGTGAGAACCACTATCACGCGCCGTCTCGCAAACGGAACTTTGAACGTTAATAACTTTTCAACGAAGCCTCAATCAACAAATTGCTATTCTTGATTTTCGTCTTATTTTGGTCTCTAGAATCTCTCATTAAAATTTTTCCCGTGTCCAATGTACACAACGCTATTTCGTACTAAAAAAGCTGCATTTTGGGGAGATTTTTCGGCGAAACGGACCACCGAAAGCGAGAGATCGGTCCGGTTAGGCGGACACAGAGCGTTAGGCAGCCAGTGCGCGGCAGATGGAAAGGTGTGAGACGTTAAGGGAGCAAACGCGACCCTGATCGAAGCGTGCCAAAGGAGGCGAGGGCCTCTTCTTTCCGTAGGATACCTCGAGATATCGCGAAAATGCGCACACTCCAATTTGCCGGCGCTTCACGCGCTCTTCGGCATCTCGTTTACGACGTTACGTGGAAAGCATACTGCCGCTTTGAGCGTACGGTACTCGGAAATGGAAAGAACGGTTCCGAGTTACTTTGCCCGTTGCATCGATGGATCCATGACACACGATCGCGTTCCAATGGCCGCGGCTCCATCAGCGAGAAAAGCAAACGGGTGGCTGTTCCGTTCAAGGTACAGAATAAAATTTCGATCGAGATCTTTATCAATATATTTCCTACCAAGAAACACCTTTCAACATCAAATTTTAGGGGGTCGTCTTCTTTGGGATTTTTTTTCTTTCTTCGAATCGGTAGATCGTATCGTTCTAATTTTCTGGTACATATATTTGGCAATGTTTTCACGAGTACAGGGTAATTTTTTCTTGCAAAACTAACGATTGTTGGAGGAACTACACATCCTCGATATTTTAAATATTTTACTTAAAATAATGCAATTAGTAATGTAATTTTTTTTAGTTTTATATAGTACTTTACACTCTCAGTTATCGGTGACCGTCGTGGCACTCATCTGACGAACTCAATCTCAGCTGAAGCTCAGAATTTTATTGCATCTTTATATAAACTGGGTTAACAGATATAAAATGAGATGTTACTAAATGCCAAAATACTCGGAGAAAATTAATCTCACGATTTTATTACATAACATTGGCAGTTTAATTGCCGTGCATTCGATCTACCACCGAAGGGCTATTTTCTCTTGTAATTTAATATTTACTGAAAATATTTCTCACGTAGCTAATTTTGTTAGTCGGTTCGATTCGTATCACGCGCATCCCAAGGCTGTTGCACGGTAACACAGAAACTGCTATATAACGTTTTTATCCCACTACACCTGGCATGTCGACCATTTTTGGTCCCCGTATAACGAAATATATCAGGCTCCAGCACAACCGTTTATGATTCATCAAGCACCAAATGGAAATGTCGACGTCTCGACAAGAATACGATCCGATCCTCTCGAGCAAAATTATTAATAACTATAGAGCGACGCGTCCACCTTTGCTGATTTTCTTCATGTCACCTGTAAAATTAGAACCGTCGAGGATGAGCACTTTTTAATATTTTTTTTACGAAGAAGATGCATTCGTCGATAAATATAAAAATGCTGAAAGAGTTAACATCGATAGTATTCGAGGGAAAAAATTCAGAAATAAACACCAATTATTTAATGCTTTAGGCTGGAAGAGCCTCTTAACTCGTTGACTGCCGTGTCATCCGGATATGCGTGACACGTAAAATCCAGAGGGGCCGCGTCGCCCGAATGCAGTTGACGCTCATATTTTATCATGTCACGAATGATATTAGCCCGTATTCCAGCCGGAGTGCGAGAGGGCTAATAAAATGATGAAAATTACGAAAATAATTACGAAAACAGTAAATATGATTTATCGAAAATACTTGGACGCATCGACTGCCGCGTCACTTATTTCTCTGTGACAGATTCACTTATCGAGTTTCGAGTAAATTTCACAAGTACGTATGAAAATGTCGAATTAAACTAACGAAGTATTACGTGAATAATCGAATAGAATTACTCAACTTTTGAAAACAGTTGAGGAAGACGAATCATTCCTTATCGATACGCGACAACTCTAAAATTTATCAACGGAGGTCTTGCGTTAAATAAAAATATAAATGTACTATTCCCTTTTTAACAAGTTTATATTTTACAAGGGAAATTCTTTTCTGTTCTTTGGTCCTTTCTTTGCATTTCATCTCCTTTTCGTGCGTAAATATTATGCACCTGAAGAGGATCCCAAGTGGACAGAAACGTCGTTTAAATAATTAAACGTAAGATCTTCGTCATTACACTTTGTCGTCGTTAGTATACTAAATTCATTTTAACGACGTTCGTATTCACGAAGAATTTTAATTTACAAAAATTTCAATTTTTAAATCGCCCCACGTAAAGTTATTTTACATTTGGGAGATTAAGAGCTCGTACTCGATGCATACATTGTCGTTCGTTCTAATAAAGGACAAACGTGTAATCATTACGCGTTATGTTTACGTTTGTAGTCGATGCTTCCGAACGCGAGACTCCATAGCTTACATTAGAAGAGATTATGATTAGATTACCAAGCATTGAGCACACATGGGGGTAATATTAGCCGATGCAGTCAATCCTTTCATTAAATTATCCGTGCACAGCATCCAGAAAATTGGTGGTTTAGTCGAGACTCAAGAGCGGATTTAACCTGACAGCCAACGTGTTAATTAAGAGCGAAATGTTACGAATAGCATGTTTTAATACACTGTTTTTTTCTTCTGACAACTCGTAAACTCACACCAGTACGATCGCAGACCACGTCTCTAAGAAATATTATTCTGTACAAGGTATGTCGGTAGTATAACTTGAAAATAGGTGAATCCATATAGAAGAAAAATAAGCTGTAAATGCAGAGTGACGTTTGTCCCAAAAAGCTTTATTTTCGAACAAATTTAATATCCAATATTTATCGTGCACTTGCTTATGTTATCGATTACGATGTTTCCTCCGCGTTTATATGTATAAACGTTATTAAAAGCGAGAAGTTTCACGAAATGTTTTAATTATTTGCGAATACGGACAGAAACTAATAACCTTGTTTTGTTCATAATACAGAGTCCCATATGCGAAGGTAACGTGAAATTGGATTCCATATCCACTTTAATTCGGTACGAGATTTAAAACAGTTTTTTCATCTCTTAGATATACATATATAGATATGCCCGCAAGCATACTTTCATATTAAATGAAGCGTGTAAGAAAGTCGTGGGATGAAAATGATATTACGGAAGCCATTGAGGCAATGAGAGGGAAGAAAATGGTTTTAAATAAATCGTATCACCTTTCCTTTTTCTACACACACACACACACGCATCATAATAAAAACTAACAGTGATACTGAGTTTACAAAATATTATGTTTAATGTAGTCGCACAAATTAAATTTCCTTCTTGGATATAAAAGAGAGACGAGTTAGTTGATTAATTTATTTAGTTTCAAACGTCGTCTAATTACAATTTGATGTACTACTTTTTTTTTCTATAAACCGCGTCGTTATACGTTTCTAAGTTATTAAATTTCAAAGCACCTTGCCGGAGATGCATCGACCCGACCCGACCGTACTGTTGAATTTTACTTGCCAACTTTGTAATCCAATAATACGCGGTATGGGTCGTGATTCGTCGAATCGATGCGCACCGACGATCGAACAATATGTCCGGTCCGAGTCGTGGCACGATTTCCTCTTTCCGTGTAATATCAGCTCCAGCGAGTCGACGCTCGATCGCGCGGGAACGCGAACGTCCGAACATTCTTGGAATTTCTAAATATTCCCCACTAAAATACGCATTGTTTGCATTTTCAAACATTGAAATCCCCCGATCCGTATAAAAGTTACGATTTTTCATACACGAAATTTCGGGGAAACATTTCTGGGCCACACATCATATCTTCGGAAAAGAATTTTTTCCTCGAAACTGCGTAGGATTTCGGGGATATGTATATTCACCAAAAATGATTGCAACGAACCCCTGCAAGCAAAAATAATTTTTTCAGAACGATTTGAAATTTTGTTTTTTCGTCGAAAAATTTAGGCACCTACTCGAATTTTTTTCTCGAAAATGCGTAAGATTTCGGGGATATGCCTATTCACCAAAAATGATTGTCATGGACCCCTGCAACTAAGAATAATTTTTTTAGATCGATTTGAAACTTTTCATTTTCGCCGGAAAATTTCTTTCTGGCCAGACATTCTATTTTCGGTAAGGAATTTTTTTCTCGAAAATGGTTAGGATTTCGGGGGTATGCCTATTCACCAAAAATGATTGTCATGGACCCCTGCAACTAACAATAATTTTTTTAGATCGATTTGAAACTTTTCATTTTCGTAGGAAAATTTCTTTCTGGCCAGACATTCTATTTTCGGTAAGGAATTTTTTTCTCGAAAATGGTTAGGATTTCGGGGATATGTCTATCCACCAAAAATGATTGCCATGGCCCCCTGCAACTAACAATAATTTTTTTAGATCGATTCGAAACTTTTCATTTTCGCCGGAAAATTTCTTTCTGTCCAGACATTCTATTTTCGGTAAGGAATTTTCTTCTCGAAAATGGTTAGGATTTCGGGGATATGTCTATTCACCAAAAATGATTGTCATGGACCCCTGCAACTAAGAATAATTTTTTTAGATCGATTTGAAACTTTTCATTTTTGCCGGAAAATTTCAGTAGAAAATTTCTTTTTGGTCAAACATTCTATTTTCGGTAAGGAATTTTTTTCTCGAAAATGGTTAGGATTTCGGGGGTATGCCTATTCACCAAAAATGATTGTCATGGACCCCTGCAACTAACAATAATTTTTTTAGATCGATTTGAAACTTTTCATTTTCGCAGGAAAATTTCTTTCTGGCCAGACATTCTATTTTCGGTAAGGAATTTTTTTCTCGAAAATGGTTAGGATTTCGGGGGTATGCCTATTCACCAAAAATGATTGTCATGGTCCCCTGCAACTAAGAATAATTTTTTTAGATCGATTTGAAACTTTTCATTTTCGCAGGAAAATTTCTTTCTGACCAGACATTCTATTTTCGGTAAGGAATTTTTTTCTCGAAAATGGTTAGGATTTCGGGGGTACGCCTATTCACCAAAAATGATTGTCATGGACCCCTGCAACTAACAATAATTGTTTTAGATCGATTTGAAACTTTTCATTTTCGCAGGAAAATTTCAGTAGAAAATTTCTTTTTGGTCAAACATTCTATTTTCGGTAAAGAATTTTTTTCTCGAAAATGGTTAGGATTTCGGGGGTACGTCTATTCACCAAAAATGATTGTCACGGACCCCTGCAACTAACAATAATTTTTTTAGATCGATTTGAAACTTTTCATTTTCGCAGGAAAATTTCTTTCTGGCCAGCCATTCTATTTTCGGTAAGGAATTTTTTTCTCGAAAATGGTTAGGATTTCGGGGGTATGCCTATTCACCAAAAATGATTGTCATGGTCCCCTGCAACTAAGAATAATTTTTTTAGATCGATTTGAAACTTTTCATTTTCGCAGGAAAATTTCTTTCTGGCCAGCCATTCTATTTTCGGTAAGGAATTTTTTTCTCGAAAATGGTTAGGATTTCGGGGGTACGCCTATTCACCAAAAATGATTGTCATGGACCCCTGCAACTAAGAATAATTTTTTTAGATCGATTTGAAACTTTTCATTTTCGCAGGAAAATTTCTTTCTGGCCAGACATTCTATTTTCGGTAAGGAATTTTTTTCTCGAAAATGGTTAGGATTTCGGGGGTACGCCTATTCATCAAAAATTACTGTCATGGACCCCTGCAACTAAGAATAATTTTTTTAGATCGATTCGAAACTTCTTATTTTCGCCGGAAAATTTCAGTAGAAAATTTCTTTCTGGTCAAACATTCTATTTTCGGTAAGGAATTTTTTTCTCGAAAATGGTTAGGATTTCGGGGGTACGCCTATTCACCAAAAATGATTGTCACGGACCCCTGCAACTAAGAGTAATTTTTTTAGAACGATTTGAAATTTTTTAATTTCACCGAAAAATGTCTCCATCCCTGTCGAGTTTTCTTTAAAATTTGTTTATACTTGTGCTAGTACGTTCTACATGCCATCGATATCTGTTCGTCGTATCGTTTCTCGAATACAGATGATACACGGAACGTTCTACCCAATTCAACAGCGGCTAATTGTTCGACCTCGTTCCGGTGCATGTTTTCGCGCCTTTAGCGCGTTCGCGAAATCACGGTCGACCATCATCCTGGCGCGAATTACAGATTTTGCCGCGAGCTTCTCGGGATACGAAGCACTCTCTAGAAACGCGCACAGGTACCCAACGGTCGACCTTATTTTCTTCGTGAAAACTCGTTCAGCCTGTGCGCCACTAATTAGAATGCATATTCCGGCCAGCCGTAATTGTAGGACGCGCGACGCTATGCCATAATTTCATTACGTTTTAATTAACATGGTCGCGCGCGACTTAAGGATTCGCGAAACACCCTCGAGGGAAAGATGGCGTCGATCTTTGACCGTCGACGATGTTTGGCGGGAGGCTACTCTGGCCGTCTCGTTCCTCCCCAGCGTCTCCGTGGCCAGTTCGAGACTTCGATCCCGGCCCTCGTCGATACAGATTCCGTGACACCCGTCGTTTCCTACCGGAAGAAACTTCGATTCGACGCTAACTGGGCTCGTAATTACCGGCCAGACGACGACGACTCGGACAGGGTGGAACACGATCGGGTCAGCAACGAGGTCCTACTAGGAATTCCGCTCGAAACGCGTACGCCAAGGGGCGAAACGATTCCCGACGAGTTAATTTAGTCGATCGTAGACAACCCTCGCGTACAGTCTTTGGGGTACGGGAACTGGCTCGAGGCGATGAAGGTCGTCGAAGGGACGGAAGGGATCGTAGATACGCTACGACTCCGAGGCGTATACATCTTGGCGTTTCCTCTCGAATTCGCCATGTTCTGTCGCGTAAACAGACTGTTTTAGAGGGTGATTCGGAACACCGTCCAGCGAATTAACACCTTTCGTTACCCACCGTTCGGCGGGGGAAATCTGTCCGCCAATGCTACGTCTGTAGTAATTTTATTCAATGTGAAACGATGTTCCGTAAGGGGAAAGTTCGTAAATTTTGGGTAGGAAAATTTGTAAACAATTCGCAACTACGAATATTTCTGCTTTTATAGAAACTAATTTCTCAAGCCTTTATGTTGGATAAATAAACAGAATATGCAATTGGAAACTTAAGCTATCAGAGAGTTAATCGAACTCTTCGCGCGAGTTACAGCTTGTATAAATTGGAGGAAAAATCATATTGACGTTCCACGGTGACAATAAACAAATCAATGATTACAGTTGCACTGGATTTGAAACGTAGTGTTTAGCGAGAGAGTCCAGAGGTCGTAGAGAAAAAGATCGATCGGGCCAGGATTGGATGTTAAGGGTTGTACAAATTGTAAAATGGAGTCGTAAACTAAGTGGAGAGGAACGCGAGGAAAGCCTTGGGAGGAAAGTGGAGGTTGGAGCGTCGAAGAGAAGGACGAAAAAACGATTGGTAGAGGCGAGGCGAGTATACGGTCGTCCCTGGGCTTCCTAATTTATGGTCGGTTCGAACCAAACAGTGGAAAACATTGAATTATGGATAAATTAAATGTAGTAAATAGACACGTTTGGATATTTTTGTTTCTCGTTCGTTTATACGGGTATAAAACGAATTAATGGGGGTGGTAGATGTCGGGGGAATAACTTTTTGAAAATAAAACCTGGGTCGGAAAACCCTGGTTATAGCACTACGCGACGTTTAGATTAACTGCTAATGCACCCGTTGCTGTAAGAAACATGAAGGTTCCTGCCCGAGTCATTTGTATTTGTCCACAATATTTTCATGCCGCGATGTTTAGCAATGTACACTCACGGCGAATGCATGGTTCTATTTCTAAATAAAAAAAGAAAAAGGGGGGAGCAAACGAAACATTATTTCCCTCTATTTGCAACGGTCGACGTGTAACGATAAACAACGATTAATACGTACTGGACTTATTTTTTATTTAAAATCACCGTGTCGAAGTTCCCCAAAATTCGCGTCACGTCATCCATGTCTTTCCTTTTCGAGTTTGAAAATCGAGTCACTGTGACTATCAATATTTCAATTGAATATTTTTTATAAATTGAAATCTCGTTCAAAGATTTTACTATTTAACAAGTACATTCCCCCGTCAAGCATTGTTGCAAAATTACACGTACGGGTTATTAAAATTGTCCAGACAGAACGCATGTAGATTTTAAAGTGTAAATAGTGTTACCATCGGGCTCGTGGTATTATTGGCATACGTCTCATTTCGTATTTCAATACTCGATCATTTAAATAATCGATCGTTCCAATAATTGGTGTTTGAATAACCAATGTTCTCTACGGCGTTCTTCTTTTTATAGACCATCGAATTTGAACTGTATCAATGGCGACCTAAAATACAGGACTGCGAACGCTCTCCTTAAGGACGTACTTGTCATGAAAAGAAATTGATGAAAAGGAAAACCTGTAGATTAGTGGCGCTTTTCATTGGAAAAGCTCGTATATTATAAATAGAGACAAGCTTCGCGTGACCCCGAAAGATACTAAAACAGATTGCATTCTCCAGAAGAATCTCAATAAGCAATATCGCGGGGATATAAAGATTCTACATCAAAAAGTGAATCGAAGATATAAAATAAAACTGTTCCACTCGAGGCTTCGTTTTCAAGGACAATTTGTTTAAATTCGTAAAAAAATCCCCGACACACGCGGGAGTTTCTTGTACGTATCTTTCGCGAGTCTCAAACGCGAGGGCGAAAAGAACAGAAACGAGTTCGAAAGAGATTTGGTCGCGATCGGAACGTCTCTTTCAGGCAGGAAAGCTGGTCTTTGGAGAGAAGCGAGAAGAACCTCCCACGGATTGCGGTCCACGATATTACGAGTATAAATAAATAAAGCTCGAGGAAAAAAGATATCAAGACTCGTTTCTCTTTCTCGTTTTATTTTTAATTTTATTTACCGAACGCTAAGCGTAAACTCGATGCGTTATTGGCTGGCGATCTTATCGATGTTTTTATGAGTTCTTCTCGCCCTCCGTCCCTCCGCGCGCTGTAAATACGAGAGAAAAATCGCGTTTCGACTGGTCGTCGGTCCGCGAGCAGATTTATTCGGGTAAGCAAAAATCACCGAATCGCCGAAGGGGAATAAGGCGGACGCGTCTCGGCGAGATTCGCGCGATCGATCGATCGACGGACGCATCGAACGGACGCGGGGGGAGGCCCCTTGGACCTTTCGATGGCACGACTGCTCGTCGACGAGGTCGCAGCGCGTCCAAGTACCCTTACCTGCACTCGAGGAGCGCGCTCTTGCCTCTGAGGGTGTACGGCGGTACGTTTATGCGAATCAGCTTCAGACCGGCAACTGCAACAGACCGAAGAAACAAATTTTTCAGAGATCCGTGTAAGCCGCTTTCCCACCCCGTCGGAGTCGGAAGAAAGGGCACGCGACGTCGGACGGCCGCTCTTGTTCGCGGATCCGGCGAACGCTTGACCCACTGGGACCGGCACAATGGAGGCATTAAAACAACGGCACACGGCCCTCAGGATATTTCGACGATAAAATCTCGCGACGACCTTCGAGAAAGAAAAGCACGGAAAAGTTGTGATTCGATCGGCCGACCCGGGGGCGGAGGCGAAGGGCGCGAGAGTCCGATGGATCGTACTAGATGCTCAAACAATGGCTCCGCAAACTCCATTGTGCCGTCCTTTGTAACCGTTTTCCTTTTCTTCTTGCTTTTTTTTTCCCCCCCGCCCTTTCCGTTCCCCGCGACCACCCCTCTAGGTCAACGCCGCGCGCCGCTAACCATGAAAAACGCGGCGAGATGCAATTATCCGATTTGACCGCCAGCCGCGCGGCCTCGTTCTCTTTTTCGCCCGATGAATCGTCGATTCCGCGTGATCCAAAGTGGGGGAGAGAAAGAGAGAAACGATAAACGGTTTTCAATCGATTCGAGGGAACGGTTGCGGGAGCCGCGAGAGCGAAACACCGACTGGCACGCCGAGTAAACGAGAGTCGCGCGGCTCAAAGTGGTTCGCGTTTAATTAAGCCGGCGCAATATTTTACGACACCGTCGGCGACGACGACGAAGGTACGCGTGGACATTCCGACGAGGGTCGATCTTTCTCCCGCTCGTAAAATATATACCATCCGTAATGCACCATTACGCCAGACCGTGCGGAAAGTGGCAGCCGAGTTTGGTTGAATTATTCCCTCGGACGGGGACGATTTTTCCTACGCGCTTCGCCGTGATTTCTGTACGACTGACTTCCTAGGAAATTACCTAAGGCAAAGCTGCGCTTATTCGACGCGAAAGGTGCAACGGATTTCTTTTTTTTTTAGTAATAATGAGCGATATCGCGTTTGAGCCAAACGTTCGTCCTTTCCATTTCGGTTTTTACGGTTGCTGAGAGAGTATTCAAATGAGGAGTTTTACTTTTTTTTTATGGAAAAAGAGTTTAAGCTTCTTAATTCAGATAGTTTGTGTGTATGTTTATGTTTTATGAATGTCACAGGCGTTAGGAGGGTATTGTAATTTAGAGTTTTATTTTCTTTATGGAAAAAGAGTTTAAGCTTCTTAATTTCGATAGTTTGTGTGCATGTTTATGTTTTATGAATGTTACAATCGTTAAAAGAGTATTCTAATCTAGAGATTTATTTTCTTACGAAAAAGAGTATAAGTTGTAAGGATGTCAGGGATGGACATATACATACGTGTGATCGGATTCAAATATTCGGACAGTTTAAACGCAACTATATAAATTATATAGGGTGTTCTGCCACCCCTGGGAACAATTTTAATAGAGGATTCTAGAGGCCAAAACAAGACGAAAATCAAAAATATCAATTCGTTGATGGAGGCTTCGTTAAAGAGTTATTAACAATTAAATTCAAAAATTTCAAATCGTTCTGGAAAAATTATTTTCGGTTGCAGGAATCAATTGTAAGCATTTTTGGTCAATAGACATACCCCCGAAATCCTACTCAGTTTCGAGAAAAAAATTCATTACCGAAAATTTCATGTCTGACTGTACCGTTGATATGTTTCACTGAAATTTCACGCGTATCTTTAAAACACCATAACTTCTGAACGGATTGGACGATTTTAATGTATAAAAAAGCAAACTACGCGTATTTTGATGGAGAATATGTACAAATCGCAAAAATGTTCGAAAAGTTGGTCCTTGATTCCGCAAAATGAGAAAAACCACATAAAAATGGTCCAATTTTCAAACAGTCATAACTCCTACAATAGTGAATATATTTAAATGAAACTTTTTTCTAAAGTAGAGGTCATGGGTACCTACAGAAAAGTATTAGACAACTTTTCTATAGGGTGTCAAACAAAATTACTAAAAATGAAAAACGAATTTTTAAGAAAAATCGACAGGGGGTAGGTGCCCAAATTTTTCGGCGAAAAACAAAAATTTCAAATCGTTCTGGAAAAATTATTTGCGGCTACGGGAGTCAATTACAATCATTTTTGGTGAACAGACATACCCCCGAAATCCTACCCAGTTATGAGAAAAAAATTCGAGAAGGCGTGAAATTTTGCGACAAAATTAAAAAATTTCAAATCCTTCTAAAAAAATTATTTTCGGTTGTGGGGGTCAATTACAATAATTTTTGGTGAATAGACCTACCCCCGAAATCCTATTCATTTTCGAGAAAAAAATTCAGTACTGGCGGAACTTTAAACGTTAATAACTTTTTAACGAAGCCTCCATCAACAAATTAGTATTCTTAATTTTCGTCTTATTTTGACCTGTAGAATCCCCCACTAAAATTTTTCCCAGATGTAGCCTGTATTATTTAATATTACTATATCTATTTAAGAACATAAAATCATAAAATCGTAAGAGAAAAACCATAAGTGACTACTCTCGATCAGAGTTCGATGTAGAGTGGCTTTCTTCTGTCCAAGTCGAACCCTCTCAATTCCTATCTACATACTTTAAACAAATGATTTTTACGAAAAAGAGTCTAAGTTTCTTAATTTCAACATTTTGCATACGTATTTATCTACGTTTCACGAATGTGCACAATTTTTCTCTAGCGAAAATAATCGAAACTGAATTATATGTCATTGAATAAGGTTCCTTCTATTACGCAGAGATCTCAAATTAGACAGATCAAATCAGACATCGTGTGTAATCGAAAATCTAGAAGCCGGGATTTATGTAGTGATTTATCCCTTTATCCCCGCGCTGAAAAGTTAGCGATCGGGAACTTATGATCTCCGCAGAGTTCGTTGGTCAGCGTTGATTTATACCACGGTCACTTTGATGCAAAAGAGTGACGAAGATTGATATTCATAGTACACGTTACAGTACACGTTATAGTACACGATGCATACGCAACTTTAATTACTTATATCCCTGCAATTATCGTGCTATGGCACCTAATATTTTGCGCACAGCAGTCGGGACGTGTAATCTACCATCGTGCATAAGTAGATTAAAATCGAAGGCGGACAAGTTAGGTATTTCCCTTGTCAAACTCGACGAATACGAACCGTTCTGCGCCTAATCGATCACCCCTGTGCCTCGATGTCAAGAATTTTTACGATCTTAAAACATATTCTGCGTATAAAATCACAGGAGGACGTTGAGTAATTATTTCTCCATATTTTAAATGTCCTCGAATTAAATAGATTTCAAATTTTATCGCTCGACTTTTTAACGAAAAGTAAAAGCCATCATTTTTGTTTTTTAAATGTCCCCGAATAAAATAAATTTCAATTTCTGTCGCTTAACATTTTATTGAAAAGTAAAACGAGAAACAGTTCCGGGATTAAAAAAATGATTCTCGAAACGAAACCGGCAGATATTTGCGCGCAGCGACTCGAGACGTCGAGAGAAAAATGCTCGACTTACGAATCACGTCTGAGAGTTCATTTTAAGAATCATTGCTGTATCGCGGCCCTCCGTGGACGGAATTCCAGGGCGACTTTTCGCGTACGTGGTCGACTTCTAAGTCACCCTTCCAGAAAGAACCGTTTTCTCCGCGGTTAATCTCTCCCAGGGCTGTACCGCTTAATCCGCCACTCACGAACCACGATGCATTGTCCTTCTAATTACCAGGGCCACGGATCTTAATGGACTCGGGAATGCCGTCCGAGTCGGTGTCGCGCTCAAATTACGCAAACGTGCGGTGACTTTTTAATCGAAACGCGGCCGTGTCGCGCGCGTTATCGCATTTTTACTACCGACGACAAATTATCGCGGTTCGAGGCTGCACGGGGACACAGTCGTTTCGCGCCGGTTCCAAAGGTGCCATCGATCGTGTCCGGTTGGGACGCGACCAGGTGTGTATCGATTTCCATCTCACCCTATGCTTTATGGAGGAACCGAATTTGGCGAATAAACGTCGACTTTAATTCGCGACGACTTCGTCTTTCCGACTTCTCGTGCAAGAGAATGATAAACGGAATGTTTTCCGCTCGAGAATCAGCTGCTCCGCCATCGGTAAACGCGGCGGAAAATTCTACTCTTTTACCGCGTCAGACGAACATTTTTATAGTATCGCGATTTTTAGCATTCTATCGTCTTCGATATTTTTTTTTTTTTGTTTTTCGACAACTACCTTTAAACTTTTATTGGCCTTCGATTTTCTACAATTCGCGACTTTAAGCTTACCGACTACGTTTCTATAATCGAATACCCTAGTTGCGTCTATTGAAATCACCCCCTCGAACCTCTTTCCGTTTCGAATGTTGCGGACGTCCTGTATTTCCATCGTAACTTTTCCATACCTCGATTTATTTCTTCTTTTTCCGTCGACTCGCCTTATCCCCGGTTTTCCATCGAATTAATTCGAGTTATTAAGTCTAAAGAAAGATCAAACTTACTTCTTCCATTCGCGATCTAAGTGTAAACGGAATTGGATCAGACTTTTGTTCAAATGTCAAAATATTTTGGTGATTTACCTTTGGCGTATTTACTGGCCTTGATAAAGATGGTAATTCCGTATAACTTTGACACAATTTCTAAATTTGTGTTTAATTTTGCAATCCCCAAAATATTCCAAAAGAATAACAACCATTGAAAGACGAGGACTCTGATTGTTCCATAAATATAAAATGTTTCGAGTTCAGGTCACAACGCTATTTATACTGTAACAGTCTGTCAATCTGTTTCTATCGTCAAACTGCACTCGTTGGGAACGTGCGACACTGTTATTGCTCGCCTGGATTTCGTTTCCAGGCAGAAGGAACATCAATAATTAAATATATGAATTCTGACATTCGTACCCTAGATGCTTTGCTTTTTAATCTGTTTATATACGACATTTCGTATTTTAACGGATATTTCGACTATATTTCGACAATTCTAAAGCGTTTCGTGTCACGCTGGAAATGTCATCGATCAATCGGGCGTCCCGTTAAATCGTGCAATAAGGGTATTTACGTAACCGGGTAGCGGAGCGAACGAATTACCAAAATATTTTGACATTTGAATAAAGAACAAATTCGATTCCATTGGCGTATTTTCCCTAACACGATAATCATATCTCACTGTTTCGTAAGGACATAATTTTTCTTTATTTCTGCATTGATCCCACAATTTCCGATCACGTTAAAGAAGTTATTGCTATCGTCTGCGTAGAACTTTAGATATTATTCAGGAAACGACCAGATATTTCAAGAACACTGCGACATTCAAACTACTTTCCTGTTCGTTAATTAGACCGACCATAGAGTTTGAGACTTTAATCTCCTTTTTATAGATACGAATGTAAGGCCATCGAGAAAGTTCCGCGCAAATTTCTATGCACGGTAGCTTTTCATTTTAAACTTTCCTGCCATACTCTCTAGTTACGATCACCAGCGAATAGTGACAATTCTCTACTGTCGATTTATTCCCGATTCTGTTCGTTCTTGTACAAATGTTTCAACTGATTCCTCTTATTTCGCCTAGATCCTTCAGGAGGCGCGTGAAATTCTTTCTTTTCAACTGTACTCAAATCACTTTTACTAAAATTCTTTTTATGTTTACATAACGCATTTTCTACAATTTTTATTCGCGTTGTTTGCAAACGAAAGGTCAAATTACAATCAGCAATAGTTTCTATTAGGTTGGTGACTCAAATAAAATTTGCAGAAAATTAAAAACCGAAAAGTGGTATGCATTGCCCGAGAATTTCCACCCCTCCAACAATTGTATCCCATCGATTACTGGTAATTGCTTACATATGTTCGTAGTTCGCCTAATTCTTCTGTTCTTCGTCTTTTACAGCGTCCATTTTCCAATTATTAATATAGTCTGGTTCGAATTAGCCCAGAAATTCAGTCTAGCGACGAGTAATTTGATAACTTACTGTCCACGGGCACCGAAACTTCATCGAATAATTTAGCAAAACGATTTAGTCGAGTAGATCCACTTGGTTGGATTTTTCTGGCCGAGTAGGCTTTCAACGCCACTAGTAGCTAAACCTAACTAAACCTATCCCGGAGTTCTTTAGTCGAGTTCATTAGTATTCAAGGTATCGCCGCGTTGAAGTCTCAACTTGGTTCAATAAGAAATTAAAAGAATTTTCCGACATTCGGAGCGTGTTCAAGTACTGTGACGATCTTTTCATTCTAGCTCTTTCAGGAAAACGCTTGAAACTCCCGGCGAATTTCTACTACTTATCCATTTCTTAACCTATACACGTCTCTGTTCGTTTCTACTTCAATTTCCCGCGGTAAAAATCTGAATATCCTTTATAATACTGTTTACGCTGCACGACGAAATTGTTTGTATGGACTGTATTAAACCGGACACGAAAGTAATATAACGTTACTAGAATATTATAAATGCTATTAATTATCGATGACACGTAACATATCCATCAAAGGTTTTTAATAAAAATGCGAGATTGCCCATAATTCCACGATTTTACAATGGTATTAAATTAATAATTTCCATTAGTGGTTCACAATTATTATTCAGGATTGACCTACTTTGCGAATCGATAACCTCAGAAGTGTACGTTGTACTCCTTCAAACTGTACTATACTAAATATAAATGTATATTTCGAAACATTTATACTAATAATAATTTAGTTTATTATTACAAGATAGTGCTCTTCGAGTCTTTATAACTGGAAATTTTGTTCAAGCGACGGGATCGTAAATTCTCCCAATCTTCTTTGAAGCATGGTTGCTCTTAAATGAGCTTTTAATAATTTAATTAACAAGGATCGAGTTAGTGTTTTGTTTATCAAGTAATATTTGGCCCGCAAGGGAGTAGTTATTTGGTCGTGGAGGACAAAACTGTAAGTTTAATATTTATTGACTAATCTCGATGGATCGTTGGTTACGATCCTGTTTAGGCGAAAATGTTGCATAATAAAACGAGAAAGAGGCAAGAAAATATACATACTGGATATACGTATATTTTTTTTTTTAATTTTGCGTTGAGAATTCGTTTCCACGAATGAAAAGTGTAAAAAAGAAACGTAGAAAGCTATAACAGCTTCTCAGTGTGCTACGAAAAGTATTGCGCAAATAAAAATTTGGTATTCCAAGCGCACAAGTTATTAAGATCGAGCAAATGAAGAAATCGTCTTGGGATATCCGGTTATCCCGTTGGAGAAACGTCTTCCGCCATTTGCATTGCCTTGGTTAAACGCTCGGATGTTCAGAGTTTAATAATGTATGCAGGCAATAACGTTTATTTACATTTCGACCGTTTACTTTGCGTATCTTTCGAAAAAACGATAATCAATTAAAATTAATTGATACAAAGAATATATAGTGATACGATAATTAAATTACAATAATGTTTGAAGATAATACGGTGGTTAAAAATGAAAACGGAGCAAATAAATTTAACAAAAGCTTGTATCAAATATTACTATATTCTCTGTACCCACATTTGATTTGAACAGTAAATAACCGATGTACATCAATTAATTCGTGATCGTTTTTTGATAAAACAGTATATTTATTTGTCGATCGTGGAATATTCCATTTCATAATTAAAATTTTCGATTTCATTTAATAAGTGACCGGTACGCTGTTTATACTTCGTTTTAAAATGTTTATCTACATAAGAATTTTGCTTGTCCCTGCATCATAATGGATCTTCCGAAAAAATTCGACCCACTTAACACTCTTGAAACTTGGAGTTTCGAGAATAATTGAAAACTTTGCGACCCATAAAATTCGGGGAACTTCTACCTTCGACAACCCTTCGTACGACTTAATTAGACAAAAATTGTTCAACTACATATTCTACTTTGTTCCTTTGTAATACGTTCGCAGTTGTAGTCGTAAAAAAGCAGAGAATTCAGTTTACGAATATTTCGAAAATATGAAAACGTAGTTATAGTTACAGAACGCATTAATCACTTATTTCTCAAAATTTCGAGCCTTTCGTAGCAAGTGCAATCAATTACAGAGATTATCGCATTGCATAGCTGCGATTCGATTTTCGATGATTTTGGGCCACCGTTGAATTTGTTAAACGTGAAAAGGCAGAAAGCAGACGGAAATGCGACTGAATGTAAATAAAAGAATCCTTTGCACGGAAACGTTGAATCCCCGATGAATACACTTTACAAAGGTTCGAGTACGAGTAATTTGTCGTAACCATGAAAAAGAGCACACGAATTACGTGATCTGTTTGTCGCTAAAAAAATATTTTCCAGCTAATAATTGTCAAGATCCAAGCGTTCCTGCAAATACTATAAAGAACGAATACACGACCGTTTCGTCGACGGATGAAAGTCACGCATCTTAACGTCGGACTCGGTTGCTATCGTTTTCGTGAAAAGAAAATTATAAATACCGATTGAACGTCGCGGGAGAGCGAAGGAAACGATCAAAATGGCCGACGGGCGCGGCGAGCAGATAGAAGTCGGGAAATTATAAGCCTTACTTTATGAATCAGAAATAGCCGATTAGGGGCGAGTAGAAAAGACTGTTTCATCAAAGAAAACTCCGATAACTTTTCTCTCGCGTTTTTCTCGAAACACCATCCTTTTAAGCAGGCCGCCAGGGAATTTTATAAACTACGATCCGATTTAGTTAACATTCTCCCATAATATTTTTGAATCGATTAATAACTAAAATTATTATTATTCATTTGTTCGTAGAGGAAACCATTTAAATGAAGTAATAAGGAAACACAAGATAAAAATTATACGAGCAGGAAGAAGCTATGTTGAAATTGTGTTATAGCGACATTTACGAAATAGAAACTTCCTAAGTTTTTAGATTCAGATCAGTCAATCCTGAGTTATAGTAGCGGTCAGGTATGCAAACATAGTCGGAGAAGCTACGGTAAACGGACCGATGCGACGTCAATATTTGCGAGCACAAATTTTACAAAATACACTTCGAAGTGCATATATTCATTTACACAAATCTGATATTTCCCACGAATTTGAACGTTCCCAAAGATTGGCTTTTTGGTAAGCTCGAGATGGTCACGTTTTTTTTAAAACAAACCTGTGCCCAGTCTTGATTAATTCTATTTAAAAATCTGTTACCTTATATTTCGCAGAATTGCAAAGAGCTCCGTCGCAGCTTTTCATAAAACACCCGAAAAATTTTTGAATAATTTAGAACGTCGCGACTTAATGCAATTAACGTGGCTGTCCGTGGCGCAGAATTGCAAAATAATAACCTTTGAATATTTGCCGAGCGTTTGAAAAATGTACACGGCGATATGAGCTCTCCGTCGCCGTGCACGGTATTTAAAAACGAGAATTTCACATTAGGTGAATTTTACGTTCGTATTTAATGCACTTGTGTGTTACAAGACTGCCCCGCTGAATCGCAGAGAGTAATTTAACAGCTCAAGGCAGATTCAAAAATGCTAAAGAGAATTTCTGGATTAGCAGCGAAATTTAGAAACGAATTTCGCACCTCTGGGGATTAAGCAAAATTGTGTTTCATCGGATTTTCCACTTCCTGTTTGCTTCAATCTGCTATCTGTCCTTCGTACGTCACGAACTCGAAACCGCCTCGATATTGGGGACAGAGATAGCCCAACTCTAATTTGTATATTCTTAAACATATTGGATTATAGCTTGAATAAGTACAGATTAACAATCGATTATATAACCTTCATTATTATTCACGATAGTTTCTCATGTTAAATATAATTTATAGAAGCATGTTTATACTTGCAAACGAATCTATTTTTGTTACAACTTAATAAAAAAGAATGTTTGAGGCAGAAATTGTTTGATTTCCTAGGATAGTATCGAAACACTGCAGGGTAGCTTTTACTTTTGCAATCACGCGTTCATTATCATTTTGAACTGTTTAATTTTTAGGGATACAATATCCTTAAAATTAAACAGTTTTGTATTGTATGATTTAATCTAGTTTTATTACTAAAAATTGACGAAAACCCCATTGCTTTGAGCAGCGCAGTGCTCTCGAGCGTCTGCGCGCGCAGTCGCAAGATGGCGCCCGGGCAAAATCGCGCGGGAAAACGATCAGATACGATTGCTTAACGACGTTTCGCCATTTCCTTCTTTTATTCGTGATATTTCGACCCGGTACGGGGGCACGTTAAAATTCGATTGGTTGGAAATTCGGTACACGCGCATTAACGAACGATAACTCGGTGTTCGAGTCGCGAGTCGCGTAAAATCGATAGCTCCGCGCAGAGAATCGACGATTCGTCGTCGTTTTGGGGTTCGTGGTTGGGTCAGGACCCGTAGGTACGACAATACCGTCACTTCCGGTGTACGTAACGGAATCGTCCATTGAATTACAGAGCCCGCGGCGTCGTTATTCGAGATAAGCGAGTTCGAGTCCCGACCACTCAGCTTTTGGCGAAACGATCGTGACGCGGGTCACGAGTGTGGCCCTATCGGCCGACGAGACTCGCTTTCCCCACGCTCAGGAATTAATTGCACGCCGGGTTCGACTTTGAATAGCCACTCATAGACGGTTCTCCAGCGAACCTCGCTGCCTTCTATGGGGAACGCGAGTTCCGCGAGTCGTCCTCTTCCCTTTCCTCTTGACCGTGCCTTTCGTCGCGGACGACGCTGTGCGGTAAATCGTCCTTCGGCGTTGAGCCACGAATTAACCGTGCACCTCGAAACGGTCGATTTCACCCCGCGAAAATGCTCGTGTCGGGAACACCGGGACCTCTCTTAATTCGAACGTATTCAAAGCCAATGTAAATTCACGGTTACGATCGTCGATACCGTTAAAACTTCGCTCGAGCACGCTCGGTCCAGACGCGTCGTCTTCGATGGCGTTAAGAAAGTGAAGAGGAATTGGTCGACGGAGGATTTCCCAAAATAATGGAAGTCGTAAGTCGTACTCGGTGATTGAAACTAGAGTTATTCTCTCGAAAGGTCTGATATTCGCTGGAAAAATATTATCACATTCTCGATCCACCCAGGTAGATCGTGAATTAAAAATATTTTAATCTCGTATATAAATATCCTCGACACGTTGTATCAACAAAATTCTACGATACTATTAGCCGTACAAGCGTCGCAGTATCCGTGAATAAGTTTTGTTTCGATAATTGAAAAAGTTCATTATTCGTTTCGTTTCATAAATTAAACGGGAGGTTCCCGCGAACTTTTCCGCGATCGTCCCGGGAACTTTTCCTTCTTCCGCTTCGGCTTCATTATCAGGCTTTTCTGAACAATTCGTTTCTATCTTGACACTTTGGTTAACTCCTCGATGGTTAGTGAAAGTGGTTGCAATTTCGAGATCATCAGTTTCGCGCGTACGCTTTTCCCCGTGTCATCGTTACCGAGTTTCCCCGGAGATAATTTAACAGTTTACGGCGGTTCTTGCGCTCCCGCTGACTTTTACTTCCCGCAGAATTCTTCGAAACCTTCGTCTCGATCACAATCTAGATCGGCAAACATCGCGTTCGGCCGTAACTTTTGCTCTCTTAACAGAGTTAGAAACTTAACCGCATGGAATGCAGTTGCCAGTGAAAATACTGCATCTCCGGGATCGTGAAACTCAGTTGAAATTCTGTGGACTCGGCATTATTGCGCAAACAAATCTTTGTTGCTAAATTCAACCTACATTTTAATAATATTTCGTTCGTAACTGTAATTTTTGCTAGCTACGTTTGTTCGAAGATTCGTTTGAATAACGCCGTTGGATGAAACGCTGTTTAAATCGTCGAAGGTGAATAATGGCGGGCTCGTGATATTTATTTGAACTGCCAATACCATTCTTTTCCGGTTCGTTTTAATTTGTAAGCGCATCGACGGTGATTCCTATCGTATTTGTGTCACGCTCATAATTAATCGTAACAATGATCGAAGACAGGGGAAAAAGAGTCCCTCGTTTAAAAGCATGACGGTTTGAAAGGACCCTTGACGCGATTCAGAACGCATTGAAAGCGACGTTCATCAATTACACGAACGTGTACAAAAGCCGCGGAGCAGAGGATCGCTTTGATGAAGTTTAATCTGAGGTAGAAATTTTGATTGGAGAAGACGGACAACTTAGGGAGGTCGCGCATTATTCGTGGATATCTATTTTGAAACTACAATCCCCGGTCAATGCATTGTAATAGAATTCGAATACGATTACCAAATATATAATAGAAGCTTTCTATTCCTGGCGGTCCGCTACGTATAGAGTAATACACTAGCATTACTTGGAAGGCAGCTGACTAATTAGAATATTGCTCGACAGTATCCACGTAACTCAAGATTACAGTCTTACTTTCGTTGTACAAATTTATCGTGTTCGATGGAAAAAGGGAAATAATATGCAAGCGTCTAAATACGGATAAAATATATAAAGATAGCGAGAGTTTCATAAAATGAAATAACTCTTTTTCCAAATAAAAGAAAAATAGTTTCCATTTCCAATGCTTCGTATATTAAAAACAGAAATTGAATTCGTTGTTTAAGGAAATGTATTTTTCATATGGAATTATCTGATATTTGGTTCCGCTGACCAGATAGTAGCCAAAATTCGTTACTGGTGGCAGTTAATTTTTCCCGAATTAATGCAACGAGGCTTCTTCCCTCGCGGTAAGCACATTCCAGGTCGAGGATCCTAATTAACCCTGGAGAGACGCATCGTTTTCGTCGGTCCCTTCTCGCCCCCTCGCCACTCGATTCAATTTGGCTGACCGTTCGATGGGAAATTAACGAGAGAGTCAGTGTTTTGGTAATTGTTTGCCCCCTAAACGTTTGAATATGCCTCTACGATACATTTGATGGGAACTCAATTCCACGGTAGTAAGTTTTCCAACGATAACGTCAACAACGACACAATTCGTCGACCAGTTCTCGACATTCACACTATTCTTCGTACTTATTTCTGTATATTCGTTTCGTCGTGACAAGCCAAAGAAATCACCTTCGCGATCTGCGCGATAAATTAACCCTTAACTCCTTCACCCTTCAATGGGACAATACGAATCTTTATTACGACACTCTTGGGATTTTGACTGATCATATTTCTGTTTTGAAACAACAATATTAAAAATGTTTGCATTCACTTTTCCATATTTTGCAAAAATAAACAAGTTTTCGACCCCCCGTAAAAATGAAATAGAAAACGCAATGAAAATCTATGAAGGATACAAAATTCTTTGAAATATATATACAATTTTTTAACCATTATTGCTAATTATTATAAGAAAATAGTGGTTGCCTCGAAATATAATTTTCTCCTGTTAAATTTCGACGTAAGATCGATCCGAACAATTTATTGGTAAACGAAAGACACTCTGTGGCAGCTAGGGGAGTCAATTGAAGGCGAGTTGGAAAGAATGGGTCTCCAAAGGGGAAGTTTTGAACCATAGATGAAGTTGTTTTATCCATTTTTCTGTTAGATGCAGGGAAAAGAACTCAGCCTCAGAGTAGATTTAAATGTATGCGGAAATTTCAATTACCGAATGTCAACCATGCAAATTGAGCTCTTGTCATCAGAACAGAGTAGCGTGGGCGATAGCGTGCTCGCCTCTAGAACAGTTTTTGTATCTCTATCCAGGCTAGAATCTACCTACCTGTGGCTTTGTTTTTATTCTTCCATTTGTTCTTTTGTTCGTTCTTCTCCATTAGAACACTGGTTCCATAAAGCACTAGGAAATGTTTCAACATTCTTTGTTGGCAAAAACTTGCGGATTATACTTAACAAGTACCTGCGCAGTGATTTATATTCCACTCGTTGTAAACCCAGCCTAATTACAGCCTTATTCAAGACTTTTTAGAAAATTAAAAACTGATATAATCAAGAAACAGTTATAAAATCTGCTTTATTCTCTTATTACGTTATATTTTAGTTTCTACTCCATAAACATGGTGATTCGATTAAAATTTTTAATTTCATACGTTCCGAATAACCCAATAAATCACTCTGCTTTACATGTCAAATCGCGATACCTATTTTCTACGTTATCATCAATATGGGATAATGAACCTCGTTGAAAATTGTATCAGCCAGATAAGAGACGCTTTCAACAGTTTCTGGACCGCAGCGACGATGTTCTGGAATCGCGCCAAACGGTTGCGTTAAAACTTTCATTCGAATTCTGTATGCATCCCGCTAAACATCTTTCTAATAGATCATTTTTGGCACGTGTTTGTAAATTGGCAACAGATGATCCCGGTCTAAAAAAACGAACGCTCGAGTCCAAATTGGAGAGCTCGGATTTGTATACTCAACCCTAATAGCTTCTCGTTTCGAAACTTAAGGCGATCAAACTTACACGCTAGGAAACTTCGAATTTTTCAAACGGTACAAAAAGAAACTTTCACAGATATCAGGTTTATTTTTGAACAAAAGACAGAGAAGCATTTACTCGAGATGTGTCCCACATTTCAAGTTTATCGATCTCTTGAATTTCAAGATACCGTGACAGTGAGCTTAAAATATTATAGGACCCCAGAAAAAATGAAAAATAAATAGTCTAAATAGTTTGTGTCTCCCTAAATGGATTACAACACTTCGACTTTTCAACCTGAATTATTGCACGTAGAAAACAGGATAGAATATGCATCATCCCTCTGGATATCTGAATCGTATCGATTTAGAACCGATTTTAAAATTCCGTACCATTACATTAAACGTTCCAAATTGCGTTAATCAAGTTTACAGCGTGTCATTTTTCCAGATCCGTAGATTTAGAACAAATCGCATCTTCGCGGATCCTATCGCCGGAATACGTGAACTCCTTTTAGATATTCTTCCGCGACACTATCGACTTCTACCCTGGAGCTGTTCGTTCCTTCAAAAGCGTTGTCAAATGGACCATTTCACTGCACCTGGGCCAGGGGTCAGCAACCTGTTCGCGAGTCGCACGCGGCTCTTAATCTGATTGCGAATGAAATTATTTAAATCACATTTTCGTTCAATCTTTCGCGGCTTAAGTAAATGAATATTTTGGATAACAAAACTCGTACACCGTGGCTTTTCCGTCCAGATCCTTCGTTGTTTATTTCAATCTACTTCGCGAGTTTCATTTTTATAATTATACCCGAAGTGCTCGTAACGTGTACGCGTTTGACAATCTGTTTGAAAATGTTCGCGATGAAGAGAGAAAACGAAGAATGTATTTGCAACTCGGTGATCGAATTACTTGTTGAAAGAAATTATGATATGATACAAAAATCAGCATTATCTTTATCCGCCCTAGATTGATTATTGTCAAAGTGTTAAAAAAATAATGATCTAGTAATTATGGATCGATTGTGTTGGAGGTGATTCTGCGTGAAAATATAGGTCGAAAGTGTAGAATAAGATTTTATTCCACGATGCTTCGTTTTCGAGATAATTGAATTTTAAATACTATTTGCACGCCTGACTATTACTCGGTATTTCTACTTACTCTGACGTCCGACTTGAACTCGAGTTCTACTACTGAATTGTTTTAATCAATTTTCTCGAAAACGAAGCTTCGTACGCGGAAATTTTATTCCACATTATCGACTTACTTTTTCACATAGAATCATCCTGATGCAAAAAATTCTTGAAAAGTTAACTGTTTGTTATAAAACAAATAACTCAGAGAATATCAAATACTGTAACTTTTCGTTCGACGCTTGTCCTTGGTTTTGCATGTACTTTTAATATTATATTACATTACTGGTTTTGTAAATATATACAGTGGTACGTAAAAAAAGAATGAAACGAGATTATAATTGAATGCAATGGCGCATTAAAATTTAACTTTCTGTAATAGTAATTTACGTGGCTTCTGAATAACTTGTAAATAAATGAAAAATTCAATTATTTTCTTTTTAATGGAATGTATTTTTAACATGGATTTTCAGATGTTATTTTCTTAAGTATCTCTCAATCGTCAATAAATAATGGAATCCACTGGCAAATATCATGGAAATATCGTTAATAAATGTTATAATTAACAAGGAATATAAATGAGATCCCAGTGGTATACTGCATGATACATTAATTATTCCGGATGAGGTATCTTCGAACGAAACAACTTGCGAACAGCCACGAATATAACTGTCTATCCAATTTAAGATATTTCCACGCAATCTCGTTTCAGACGGTTTTCAACATAAATTCTGTACGATCTACACCGTCAAACGCCATCGTAAAATCAATATGTTACCAACATAATGTTCTTCGTTTAACGAGTCGAATATTGCGAAATGAAATAAGGTTTAATAATTCTGAACAAAGTAGTTCTGTTTAGAGACTAGAAGACAATATATGGGTAATTATGCTGTCAAGTGCCTTAATCATGTCAGTTAATATGGAAATTGATATACAGTTTCTGATATCCGATCTATCGTCGAACTTATAGTTATCGCTACAAAGGTAGTGTTCCATCGAAGAGGGAAGAAGGCAGAATTTAAGGAACGATTAAATATTAACCATAAAGGTGACAATGATATTTATTTGTAGCTTTTGATTAAAATCATCGAGATTAGCATTAAAAAAGTCGAGATTTTACGTTTATAATATAATAGTTTCGAAGTGCTTGGCAAATAAATTAGGAACTCTCGGGATTCCCCCACATTTTTAATAAAACTCCCGACAGCTTTGGTATTTTTCTGAACACAAGAGTTAATTTAAAGTCTCTTACAACATTCGTTGCATAAGATCTTACGTCTGGACGGCAGTAAAAGCACGATTTCAGCAAATAAAATAAATGGAGAAGTTTTGAAATTTGACGTAGATTTTTAAAAAATCGAAGAAAAGATTGGCAATTTAAAAAGGGTTTAATAATTCTAACATTTCATGAGAATACAGTGAATACTAATTGATCGGTAGCTTCAAAAAAAACTGATTGTAAATAACTAACGACGAGGTATGTTACTATTGTAGGATAAATAAATCCACGGTTCATTTTTCTATCAAGGTAATACCGTTGATCGCGCGCAGAGGGTCTAATTCCCGTAAGCAAACGAGCAAACGACGAAACGAAAGGATCGTTGAGAACCGTCAGTATTAAGTCCACTGTTCTCTTTTTCGCGTTTACGGTTTTTCGATCGCATAAAAAAGGGTTTAATTCCGCGCAAGTAAATAGAGAAATGACGAAATAAAGTATTTTATTTTCGCGGTAACAAAGGGGATCGTTTCGAAGCCGTGCTTCAGGATTTCCCAGTGGCTGAGCGAACTGTGGGCGCGGCACTCGTACGTCGAACCGTAGTTTCTCGTTTGAACAAAAGAACGACGCGTACAATTAAACGACACTCGTGTCGCGGTGTAACTACGCGCGGAGCCGTTTTGTGCGTCTCTAGCGTTCCATTCGAGCGCATCATCCTTGAGTTCCGCCTCGGTACCGAATCGTAAAACCGATTTATCCGCGATTCGGGGCAAGTGAAATTAATTGGCACGGTAACGAGAGAATGGAGACAACGGGGGCGGTCTCATTGAGTTCCGTTTTTCGTCCGGAAACGTCTCCGTCGTTTCGATTCGAGCGGAAATGTTTCTCGGTCGCCGGTAGACGAGAGAGAGCTCGTGCCACGAGCATATTTCCCTTTCGGACGGGTTTTTATCCGTTTTGTCGGGATTCGCGGGGGAGACCCTTGCCGTTTGAAACCGTTCTCGTTCGCGGACGCGAGCAAGTTGCTTTCTCGGTCAGCCCGTGACGAGAGTCGAGCCTCATCAGCCGTATAATTAACGAGACTCGTCATTCGCCAAGGACGAAGGAACAGAGAACGACGCGGAGGAAGTCGCGTTACGGGTGCCTTTCTTCTTCGAAAATGCCATGCATAATATATAAATAAACATTTTTATCTAAAAAGAATTAACAGTGTTGTATCACAAAGATACATTCAAGGTCCAAAGTTTCGATCTTGCGGTTTGGCACATTGCATTTGAACACAAACTGCGGTTCGAAAAGTGTAAGAATAGCTTCTTACGAGGGTGCAGTCATTTTTGAAGAAGGTTCCTGTTTGATATTAAAGGCTCTTAAAACATTGGGAGTAACATTTACGTTGGAAGTCGAAAAGTTCGCTCGCTATAATCAAAGGCATCTCAGTATTGCAGAGCAGCGTCACTCAAACGCTTCAAAGGAGGCAAGAACTGCTCCCTGTGATGCTGCATCGCAAGAAAATGACTTTTTTGAAGCAAGTAAGGCTTTATTAGACTCTTGTAACAACTTGGTCTTGGACCAACTGTATACGTAGGATCCATACAAAAGTAATTATCTATAAAATAATCAGATTCTGCACGCTAAATGTGATTCCCTCAAAACGATACTTTGACGATCATCGTACAGAACATCTCGAGAACTACCGAACAGATTGACTTGATATTTTTAATATATATTTAACAGGTATCCAAGATTTTAACTTTACGATTCTGAAAATAATTTCTTCCAAACAAAAGTTATCTTTACGAGGGATAAAAATGATCAACTTACGAATCACGTCTGCTCATATTAAGAGTCATTATTGTAACCTGTGTGTAGAAAGCTGTTTCAAGCTGCTCTATTCCCATAAATTGCAGAATAGTATCCAACGAAAGGGATAGGAACGATCAATTTACGAATCACGGTCTGCTCGTTTTAAGAATCACTACTGTAATCTGTGTGTAGAAAGCTGTTTCAAGCTGCTCTATTTCCATAAATTGCAGAATAGTATCCAACGAAAGGGATAGGAACGATCAATTTACGAATCACTGCTGTAACCAGCGTCCGATTAGAAAATTTGTGGGTCGTCGACAGGAACGATTTTGTTTCGAAGACGATTTCGATCGAGACGAGGCGATAGGATCGTTGTGTAGATCCGTCTTTCGCGTAAACGGGACCCGATCGACGCGATGGCCGAACGAGATCGCGGCCAGAATAAAGAGAGCCCAGGCGGACGTCCGAGGAGTCGTTATCTTATCCAATAGCAGCTGTCCGAGCAGGTAGGCAGTTAGCTCGTATCTGCCGTCACGCCACGAGCTAAATTCCCCCTTACGTACTTATCGCGAATTAAAGCGCTCCTCCAAAGGAGGCCGGAGACACGGAAAGGTAACGACCGTCGGGTATTATCGCGTTCGGATGAGTTTCACGCGACCGCGCAACCGTCGCTCGACATTAACGTTTCCATTATACGGTTACGACTAACCGTCGCGTCGCGGGGCTCGCCCCATTCCTCTCCTCTCTCGGGACAGATCCATGCACAGACGTATGGTAGTCGCCAATTTATCTATGGCTATTCCTTAAATAGCCTTCGATGGGGATCCCAGCCACTGTTTTCGATATTGCTCCTAAAATTATACGGAGATACAAATTGTTCCAATAATGGTGCAACCACGAGGGATGATTCTCAAGTAACAAGTCGAAAATGATGAACGTAATTTTCTGGTACGAAGCTTCGTTTTCTAGAAAATCGACTTTGAAAATTCGCGAGACATGCTTCATTCGTCTCCTCTCTCGGGACAGATCCATGCACAGACGTATGGTAGCCGCCAATTTATCTATGGCCATTCCTTAAATAGCCTTCGATGGGGATCCCAGTCACTGTTTTCGATATTGCTCCTAAAATTATACGGAGATACAAATTGTTCCAATAATGGTGCAACCACGAGGGATGATTCTCAAGTAACAAGTCGAAAATGTTGAACGAAATTTTCTGGTACGAAGCTTCGATTTCTAGAAAATCGACTTTGAAAATTCGCGAGACATGCTTCATTCGTCTCCTCTCTCGGGACAGATCCATGCACAGACGTATGGTAGCCGCCAATTTATCTATGGCCATTCCTTAAATAGCCTTCGATGAGGATCCCAGCCACTGTTTTCGATATTGCTCCTAAAATTATACGGAGACACAAATTGTTCCAATAATGGTGCAACCACGAGGGATGATTCTCAAGTAACAAGTCGAAAATGATGAACGTAATTTTCTGGTACGAAGCTTCGTTTTCTAGAAAATCGACTTTGAAAATTCGCGAGACATGCTTCATTCGTCTCCTCTCTCGGGACAGATCCATGCACAGACGTATGGTAGCCGCCAATTTATCTATGGCCATTCCTTAAATAGCCTTCGATGGGGATCCCAGCCACTGTTTTCGATATTGCTCCTAAAATTATACGGAGACACAAATTGTTCCAATAATGGTGCAACCACGAGGGATGATTCTCAAGTAACAAGTCGAAAATGATGAACGAAATTTTCTGGTACGAAGCTTCGTTTTCTAGAAAATCGACTTTGAAAATTCGCGAGACATGCTTCATTCGTCTCCTCTCTCGGGGCAGATCCATGCACAGACGTATGGTAGCCGCCAATTTATCTATCGCCATTCCTTAAATAGCCTTCGATGGGGATCCCAGCCACTGTTTTCGATATTGCTCCTAAAATTATACGGAGACACAAATTGTTCCAATAATGGTGCAACCACGAGGGATGATTCTCAAGTAACAAGTCGAAAATGTTGAACGAAATTTTCTGGTACGAAGCTTCGTTTTCTAGAAAATCGACTTTGAAAATTCGCGAGACATGCTTCATTCGTCTCCTCTCTCGGGACAGATCCATGCACAGACGTATGGTAGCCGCCAATTTATCTATCGCCATTCCTTAAATAGCCTTCGATGGGGATCCCAGCCACTGTTTTCGATATTGCTCCTAAAATTATACGGAGATACAAATTGTTCCAATAATGGTGCAACCACGAGGGATGATTCTCAAGTAACAAGTCGAAAATGTTGAACGAAATTTTCTGGTACGAAGCTTCGTTTTCTAGAAAATCGACTTTGAAAATTCGCGAGACATGCTTCATTCGTCTCCTCTCTCGGGACAGATCCATGCACAGACGTATGGTAGCCGCCAATTTATCTATCGCCATTCCTTAAATAGCCTTCGATGGGGATCCCAGCCACTGTTTTCGATATTGCTCCTAAAATTATACAGAGACACAAATTGTTCCAATAATGGTGCAACCACGAGGGATGATTCTCAAGTAACAAGTCGAAAATGTTGAACGAAATTTTCCGGTACGAAGCTTCGTTTTCTAGAAAATCGACTTTGAAAATTCGCGAGACATGCTTCATTCGTCTCCTCTCTCGGGACAGATCCATGCACAGACGTATGGTAGTCGCCAATTTATCTATGGCCATTCCTTAAATAGCCTTCGATGGGGATCCCAGCCACTGTTTTCGATATTGCTCCTAAAATTATACGGAGATACAAATTGTTCCAATAATGGTGCAACCACGAGGGATGATTCTCAAGTAACAAGTCGAAAATGATGAACGAAATTTTCTGGTACGAAGCTTCGTTTTCTAGAAAATCGACTTTGAAAATTCGCGAGACATGCTTCATTCGTCTCTTCTCTCGGGACAGATCCATGCACAGACGTATGGTAGTCGCCAATTTATCTATGGCTATTCCTTAAATAGTCTTCGATGGGGATCCCAGCCACTGTTTTCGATATTGCTCCTAAAATTATACGGAGATACAAATTGTTCCAATAATGGTGCAACCACGAGGGATGATTCTCAAGTAACAAGTCGAAAATGATGAATGAAATTTTCCGGTACGAAGCTTCGATTTCTAGAAAATCGACTTTGAAAATTCGCGAGACATGCTTCATTCGTCTCCTCTCTCGGGACAGATCCATGCACAGACGTATGGTAGCCGCCAATTTATCTATGGCCATTCCTTAAATAGCCTTCGATGGGGATCCCAGTCACTGTTTTCGATATTGCTCCTAAAATTATACGGAGATACAAATTGTTCCAATAATGGTGCAACCACGAGGGATGATTCTCAAGTAACAAGTCGAAAATGATGAACGAAATTTTCCGGTACGAAGCTTCGTTTTCTAGAAAATCGACTTTGAAAATTCGCGAGACATGCTTCATTCGTCTCCTCTCTCGGGACAGATCCATGCACAGACGTATGGTAGCCGCCAATTTATCTATGGCCATTCCTTAAATAGCCTTCGATGGGGATCCCAGCCACTGTTTTCGATATTGCTCCTAAAATTATACGGAGATACAAATTGTTCCAATAATGGTGCAACCACGAGGGATGATTCTCAAGTAACAAGTCGAAAATGATGAACGAAATTTTCCGGTACGAAGCTTCGATTTCTAGAAAATCGACTTTGAAAATTCGCGAGACATGCTTCATTCGTCTCCTCTCTCGGGACAGATCCATGCACAGACGTATGGTAGTCGCCAATTTATCTATCGCCATTCCTTAAATAGCCTTCGATGGGGATCCCAGCCACTGTTTTCGATATTGCTCCTAAAATTATACGGAGACACAAATTGTTCCAATAATGGTGCAACCACGAGGGATGATTCTCAAGTAACAAGTCGAAAATGATGAACGTAATTTTCTGGTACGAAGCTTCGTTTTCTAGAAAATCGACTTTGAAAATTCGCGAGACATGCTTCATTCGTCTCCTCTCTCGGGGCAGATCCATGCACAGACGTATGGTAGTCGCCAATTTATCTATGGCTATTCCTTAAATAGCCTTCGATGGGGATCCCAGCCACTGTTTTCGATATTGCTCCTAAAATTATACGGAGATACAAATTGTTCCAATAATGGTGCAACCACGAGGGATGATTCTCAAGTAACAAGTCGAAAATGATGAACGAAATTTTCTGGTACGAAGCTTCGTTTTCTAGAAAATCGACTTTGAAAATTCGCGAGACATGCTTCATTCGTCTCCTCTCTCGGGACAGATCCATGCACAGACGTATGGTAGCCGCCAATTTATCTATGGCCATTCCTTAAATAGCCTTCGATGAGGATCCCAGCCACTGTTTTCGATATTGCTCCTAAAATTATACGGAGACACAAATTGTTCCAATAATGGTGCAACCACGAGGGATGATTCTCAAGTAACAAGTCGAAAATGATGAATGAAATTTTCCGGTACGAGGCTTCGTTTTCTAGATAATTGGCGCGCCTGACCGATGCTTGATATTTCTACTGTGCATTCGCAAAAAGCACTTTCGTCGTCTTCGCCAATAGCGATACACTAGAGTGGGGATCTAGGAACCAATCAGACCCGCGTTCCTTTCACCAGCAAACTTCTCGCGGGCGCACAGTAGAAATATCAAGCATTGGTCAGACGCGCCAATTACCTCTAGAACGAAGCATCGTACGACAAAATTTCATCCCACATTTTCGATAAAACTATAAACATTTTTTTTTTAAACTTCATTAATTGTCTAAAATTCAGAAATCTGTATGCCTTTTCAAGCATTTTTCACAATGTCCATATAACAAAAGAAACAGAGCTCAACACGTCACCCATCAGGTGACAGAACTTTTAACAGTGGAATTAAAACAATTGGGAATTCTCAAGTTGAAATGTTAAAGAAAATAAATTTGAATAAGCTGTATAAATTCAAAGTTTCGGTCTCCCAAACAATTCTACCGTTCCAGACTGGGCGGTCAACGCGTTAAACTGTAAATTATGTTTGGTCCCGTCACCGAATTCGGTTTTTGGAGCACTTTTGCCACGCGAGAGGCGTGGACGGGGTGCTGGCTGGGTAATAGGATCCAGCAAAGGGTAGCTGTCTCGGAGACGCTACGAAAGCACACGCCTCGCGTTTCCAATCGGACGGACGGGGGCAGTTTATCAAGCAGGGTGGTCGAGCGTGGGCGGATAGGTGCGTGCGTGTCCACGTGCACGAGCGGGGCCGAAGAATAAGTGGCGAGCACGGAATGTGTCCGGTGGCCCGCGGGCTGGACAATCGAGTAAACGATATAAAAGCTCGCCTTGGAGTTCCCTGGCCGTATCTTTCGTAGGTGGCGCTCGAGAGCCCTCCGACGCGCGTTGTGTTCGTCGTCTAGGCAGGACGATAAATTTATCCAGCGATAAGAGTCCCGATTTTTGTCTTTACGAGCCTCGACGGGCCCCTCTGGCTGAGAGAAAGGTTCACTTCCGGGTTATGGCATGACTGCGTGTCCCTCGCGAAAGCAGAAGGAAAAAAAGCGCGGGAGGAGGAGGAGGGCTGAAAGAGGAGAAGAAAGAAAGCGTGCGTGCCGCCAGGGAAGGAAGGACGTACGGAACGAAAGGGACGACCGCCAAAACCGTTCGTGGCTCTCGCGTAATGCTATCGCGGCACATTTCACCCTCGAACGCCTGCTGGGCGACGGAGGGTGCCGACGCGACGCCATAGCGTGTCACGTTTATGGGAATTCGGAATAAAAGTCGCCGCTTTTGAATTAACCCTCTGTGAATCTTTTTCTTAAGGGACCTCAAAAGAATCAATTTTAATCCATTCTTTGAAAGTATTTAAGAATGCACTGTTAAATTTTGAGAGGTAAATGTCAAGTATTTTGAATTGTAGAACATTTTTTGTGTAGCCCATTACTATTTCGACAGGGTTATAATATTGGTCTTGCAAATGGAATCGAAAAGGTTAATTACCTCTTTACATAGTTTCTATGAAATATGCATAAGTTGCACTACGTTAACCGGGGATTTATTATCATTTTTTTTTACAACACGTGCACGGTTACTCGCTACGCAATAGTTCGTTCACTGGAAAAAGAAGGACTACGAGACATGCAGTAATTGTAATGCAAATTATGTTTACTTCTAGCGGTTATGTTTCGTATCTTATTTGATAAAAAGACCACACGGTGCCTGGCCAAGATAGCAGTTGTTGTATTATTATTACACAAAAGCTTCCGTAATTAAAAATTTCCATAACGTTATGCACTATCTGTTTGACTCCGTTTACAGATAAATAAGAAACGGTGGCGTGACTAAACAATCTCCTTCTTACCAGACCGACATTTTTAGTAATTTAATAATAATGTACTTCCTTGAAATGAAATTGATTTGCAAGATATATTTAGAGAGAAATCAATTTTCCATTTATCAAAAATACGTTTCGAAATGTTGAATATTAAAAGTAAAGAATCTCAATAGCGTTTTATTTTAATCACTGTCGTAGAGAGTCGGTTCAAAAGCGAAAGTATCACGGAACGCTACGGGGCAACGTCACTAATTAATGCGATGGCTAAAATATTTGGGAACATATCGCGCGCCAAATTACACGCAAGTTTCAAGAACCGTAATATACGAAGCACGGTTTTGTTCAGGTATACGGTTACCAATCTGAGCTTGTTCGTTAACTTCATAGCGGATGCATTAGAAACTGACAACCGGGTAGATGCGGTCTTTCAAGAAAGCTTTCAACACTGTCAGTCGGTCTCTATATTAATCGCTATACCAGCGGAAATTGAATTTGCGAAAATACGTTGGAACGCCTACGTGGGAATTTAGATAGAAGCATACGGATTGTCAAGTTCAATAACCACCTTTCGGTCGAAACACGAGTCATTTTACTATATTTAGAGCGATTATAGACTACATTTACTATATTCACTCTAATTAATTTTATTTATTAGCGAGATCCGAGATATCAGGGATTGCAACGCAAGCTCTGAAATAGACGCGAGACTGTTATAAATAAATCTTGACAATTTAAGCTCTCGCTACCGAAAAGACGAGCTTACGATCAATATTAATGAATGTAGGCGCAAGAGCTGGAACGTACCGTGCATTTTCTCCCTACGCACTTAACACTAGATTTATGGACAACGATCGCACGTAGTTTTATTTAAACAGTGTCCTCTTAAGTAGGATATACGTTCGCGTCGTTACGTTAACCAAATACAGCATAAATTGCTTAGAAACAATATTTACGAGTTCCGTAACTTTATGTACGGAATCTGAGATTTATAGATCTAGCGTCTACTATTATCTTTGGTTGGTGTGATAATTGCTATATAATTTACGTTGAAAAAAATCAATAGTAAAAGTCGAACGTTTCCCTTTGATTGCGTCGTATTCTGCTCGTCGCGACGATGGAAAGTCTCAAAGGAATCACGGATCGCGACTACTCCGTCGTTCCCTTGAAAAATGATATTAAATTTCCAATAATTCTCAGACTCTATCGGCGAGTGTCCTCACACTTTGCACCGAGATACAAAGTAAATAGCTTGGTCGTATCTCTGACAATTTACCGTTACACTTTCTTGCTTATACTCGGCCGTTCCCACCGCCAGGGATCACGCAATATTAATCCCTGTGAATCGCGTCGATCTGGGGATTCTTCTGGTCGGAGCGGTCTTCCAATATTCCACTCTCCGCCAGCGTTGACGATAGCGCGCTGTTTACTTTGCAACTAATGCTATCTAAATGCAAAATGTAAGAGTATTTGTCAACAGAGTCTGTTTAAGAATTATCGGAGAAACATCGTTTCATTCTCGAGGCAAATAGAATACCGATGGAAAAGATTGACCTTGATTTTTTTTTGGTCAAGGTCAACATTATGATAATTCTTTTTTAATTCAATTTTTAATGGGATCTTCTGGGCAGAATTAGTTTTATCATCGAAATACAAATACCAATCTGATTTCCTGGAGACGCAGTACAGGTATTTTGGATACGTGCCACTTGGTATCTACATTACGAGCATAACTGTGGCCCGATAACGGCGAAACTGAACACCGGATAGACTCGAGCGTAGAAGACGAGCCTCAGACCTAATCGTCTTACGTAAAATCTTAAATGGTGTTCTCATCTGTTCTGAATTGTTCAGGAGGATCTGATTAAATGAGGTAAAGGACCGAGCTAGATTACAACGATCCTATTAAAGACATGTTTTAATTGCGTGCAACCTAGGAAATACAGTCATTTAAATTAAATTTAATATATTTTACATACTAAATAAATAATTTAAATAGAATAACTATATCGCGACACAATGAGAGAGCAACATGTATGAAATTAAATTGTTCCTTATTTTTCCTCGACGTGAGACTCAATCCCTTTAGTATACATTGGAAGCAACAGTGAAAGCAGTGAAAGCGAATGAAAAACAGTGAAAACGAGTCAGATATTGTCGATCATCGGTTGGATGAGTTTCATGCATATTTGACGACTGCCGTGGACAGTTTTAACATATTTTTACAGGAAATAATACAATTCCAAAGTTTTTATCGTATTTTATATTTTATGATATTTTTAAAAAAATTTTGTCATTAGCACAGGCAACTACGTATAACAAAAATTAAATACGTGATTACGTGTTCGCACATAAAATTATATATTTATTACGTAAAGATTACTTTTAAACAGAAGCAATATTGATTCTTATTATTGAATTGCATTATTCATTGCCTGAGAGAATCTGTAATATATTATTTATAAATATACATCCATTTGTTGGCGGAAGCATACATAATTCGAATCTGAAGTTTAAAAATAGCGATTGTCATTGTTTAGGTAATGTGATTGTGCATGAAAAATTAAATCGAAAATGTGCGATAAAGGTTCTTCACACGACGCTTTGTTTTCGAAAAAATCGACTTTGAAAATTCGTCAATTATTCATCGTTTCTATTTATATAGATCGTGGTACAGACTCGTCTTAAAATCAATTGAAATAAATAATACAGCGCCAACATTTAATGCTCACATCTATTACGAGTAGAAATATCGAGTAAATGCTGGTCCAAATAAACTTCATTGTACTTTTAGATTAATATTTCACACATAAAATATTTACATTGCCGTTCAAACCACTCAGACACTCTGTTTATTACAATTTTGTAGCCAAAGCAATTTCTATGGACAGCTTAGTCCAGGGAAATAATGTATCAATAGTCAGACATGTAAGCATATATCTGTAGTTTGTGTGTATGTATTTACATACTGAGAAAATTTATTTCTTAATTAACTTGTAAAACGAAGATTATGTATCAACTGTATTATAAGGGGAAAAATCACTTCTGTCAGAAATTGGTAGTCGTATCAAGCCAAATACTCTAACAATCCCTTTACCGATAGCACGCTATTATTATGGACCCAAAAATAAAATAAAATTCATGTTACACGGTATTCAGCTTACGCGAAAAGCTTCGAAACGAATTAACCGTGTAAATCAAGGATTCGCTATATGCGTTTTAACATTTATCTCATAATCCTCGCCGATATTCTCCTAGCGAAACATATACTGCTTGCCCAGGTCAGAATCGATCAAACATAATCACGTTTGATATCATTTTCATGGCAGGAGCCTCACGGATCTGATTGAGGCAGTTTCATAATGAGAAAGTAGAAAGTATAAAGCTTTTATTTTTCTGATTTGGTTCGCCATTAGTAATCCGAGACTTTGGGGGTTGTTGATCGAAAATTACGTCGAGGCTCGCCCCGTGTTCCAAGACGTGCTATAGTTAACTTCGCGACGCAATGAAGAACGTCACTGCACAGTAATATTAATCAGATTTCTAGTATTCTTTTATTTCATCTTAAAATCTTTTATTCCTATTATTATTTCATTCCACAGGATTTTAATTGTAATCATTTATTCGTAGCATCCCGGTGACAATCGTGAATTACCAGTTAACTTTGACAACAAATAGGGGTGAATATACGTGAAAAAATAATTCGAAAATGTAGATTGTTTATTCCCCCGGGTAGCAAGGTAGTTTCCAAATTGTTCAAAAATTTTTTGCCGTGTATTTCTTGCAATTTGTCGGGAAACAACAATGTGTGTTGGGGGAGGTTTATGTTCCGCGAACGTTCGTTTCGCTCTATGAATGACTCTTCTATCAGGATGCCGACCATTGGATACTGGGTCTTTGTCGTAACTAGCAGCCATAGATACGATGCTGGCGCACGCACCTAACGCGGGGATCATGTTACCCTGTGTAGACATATTGACAGAATTACAAAGACTGAGAGTTTGAATCGGAAACGATAACAAGCCATGACACTGCCATTGTTCAGGAATACAAACCCAACGAAACCTACTCCGCGGCATAGTAAATTGCGTGCGTACTCGATAAAGAGTACTTCGTACTCCGCAAGAAAAACCGTCACTCCAATCTTAAATCTACAAAATTTTTTTTATCAATGATTATTGTAAACATCGTTTCGAGATTAATAATATAAATTCTTCTTGAAGTAGAGCTCATGGGTACCTACAAAAAAGTATTAGACAAAATTTCCGTAGGACGCGAAACAAATTTATGAAAAATAGAAAATGAATTTTTATGAAAAATCGACAGGGGGTAGGTGTCTAAATTTTTCGGCGAAAAAAAAAATTTTCAAAACAATCTAAAAAAATTATTCTTAGTTGCAGGGGTATATGACAATCATTTTTGGTCAATAGATATACCCTCGAATTCCTAACCATTTTCGAGAAAAAAATTCCTCACCGAAAATGTAATGTCTGACCTAAACAAAAATGTTCTACTGAAATTTTTCGACAAAATTAAAAAATTTCAAATCGTTCTAAAAAAATTATATCTAACTATAGGGTTAAATTATAATCATTTTTGGTCATTAGACATACCTCCGAAATCCTAACCATTTTTGAGAAAAAAAATTGAGTAATTGGACAAATTTTTCGACGAAATTAAAAAATTTCACATCGTTATAAAAAAATTATTTCTAGCTGTAGGGTTAAATTATAATCACTTTTGGTCATTAGACATACCCCCGAAATCCTACCCACTTTCCAGAAAAAAATTCAGTACGCGCGGAACTTTAAACGTTAATAACTTTTTAACGAAGCCCCCATCAACAAATTAGTATTCTTGATTTGTGTCTTATTTTGGCCTCTAGAATCTCTCATTAAAATTTTTCCCAGATGTTGCCCAACACACTGTATATTTGAGTATATTTCTCATTACTCTATTATTTTGAAACGTATACTTTTCGTAATTTTTGTATAATCGATTGCTATCAGTAGTTTCTTATCTCACGATTAATTTTCCAACTTCGAGATCGTGTTGTCTTTCATAGCTCTCTTTCTAGCTATTTAATCCTAACGAGACACGGCCCCCGCGCGACAATGCGTCGAATTGCTCCGAGTGTGTGCTAGACACGACGAGGATCGATCCTTTCGTTCTCGCGATCTACATATGTATATGCTCGGTTGGCTGACTCAGCTGTAACGCACGATGAAACGCGATATTAATATTAATTATCGCGTAAAATTACCGCGTAGCTACACTTTTAGGCGACGTGCCTCTCGAACGACGAACGGGAAACGCGAACGAGGAATCGAATACTCGTGACGGCGCCAAAAGGGGGAACAAAAGTGGCTAGCTTCGCGATTAATTATCACCCACGCGTCTTCAGCCGGGGGACCGACATTTTGCGCGTGCTGTCGACGTAAGGGCGGATCCGCGTCGGGCGATCTTGATTTGTGTAAGCGCGGGAAACGAGACCGATGAAAATTTCGATAAAAATCCACCGCAGCTGGTGAAGTTTCCGGGAGACGGTGGTAACGGACAAACGAGGGAGGGGAATGTAGAGCGGACGGGTTACAGGTGCGAGAAGAGAGGAAGGAAAAAGTTTTCTCGTTGTGTCGGATGAGAAAGGAATCAAAGTTTGCCACGGCGTACTTCGAACTCGTTCTCGTCCCGCGATCTCGAAAGCAACGCGTTGCCGCGGTCGGCGTGAATGGACGCGGAGGGAACGGGGGTCTGAGTGGTAGAATAGCGGCGTGCAATTAAAATCAATCATTCGATATTTATGGGGAGTTCACGGCGGAACGGCTCGCTTCGGCTGAGCTCCATACGGGGCCCTCGTTTCCCCGAGGGATACTACGTTGCTTCGATGCACACAGCCCTTCCATTTGCCATGATACGATAATGGCGCCGCCTCGTGTATCGCGATAGACGGAGGAACGGAGACGTAATGACGAGCGTGCCTCACCGAGTCGAAATTCTCGTCCTTCCATCGAACCCCTTCGATCCAACGAGCTGGCCAGAAACAGTGATATCGACGTTCTCGGTAACAAATAGCAGCCATTTTGTAAAAACATACGAAACTTAACTTCGTAATTATATCCTCAACGTTCCATTTAACGATAGAACTTGAGTGAGCATTTTTCGAAATGGAAATCAAACTTATTTCTTCTATCGAGAGCCCTTTCGATCCCTCGAACTGGCCAGAAACAGTGATATCGACGTTCTCGGTAACAAATAGCAGCCATTTTGTAAAAACATACGAAACTTAACTTCGTAATTATATCCTCAACGTTCCATTTAACGATAGAACTTGAGTGAGCATCTTTCGAAATGGAAATCAAACTTATTTCTTCCATCGAGAGCCCTTTCGATCCTTCGAGCTGGCCAGAAACAGTGATATCGACGTTCTCGGTAACAAATAGCAGCCATTTTGTAAAAACATACGAAACTTAATTTCGTAATTATATCCTCGACGTTCCATTATATTTAACGATAGAACTTGAGTGAGCATTTTTCGAAATGGAAATCAAACTTATTTCTTCCATCGAGAACCCTTTCGATCCCTCGAGCTGGCCAGAAACAGTGATATCGACGTTCTCGGTAACAAATAGCAGCCATTTTGTAAAAACATACGAAACTTAACTTCGTAATTATATCCTCAACGTTCCATTTAACGATAGAACTTGAGTGAGCATCTTTCGAAATGGAAATCAAACTTATTTCTTCCATCGAGAGCCCTTTCGATCCTTCGAGCTGGCCAAAAACAGTGATATCGACGTTCTCGGTAACAAATAGCAGCCATTTTGTAAAAACATACGAAACTTAACTTCGTAATTATATCCTCAACGTTCCATTTAACGATAGAACTTGAGTGAGCATCTTTCGAAATGGAAATCAAACTTATTTCTTCCATCGAGAACCTTTTCGATATTTCGAGCTGGCCAGAAACAGTGATATCGACGTTCTCGGTAACAAATAGCAGCCATTTTGTAAAAACATACGAAACTTAATTTCGTAATTATATCCTCGACGTTCCATTATATTTAACGATAGAACTTAAGTGAGCATCTTTCGAAATGGAAATCAAACTTATTTCTTCCATCGAGAACCCTTTCGATCCTTCGAGCTGGCCAGAAACAGTGATATCGACGTTCTCGGTAACAAATAGCAGCCATTTTGTAAAAACATACGAAACTTAACTTCGTAATTATATCCTCAACGTTCCATTTAACGATAGAACTTGAGTAAGCATCTTTCGAAATGGAAATCAAACTTATTTCTTCCATCGAGAACCCTTTCGATCCCTTGAGTTGGCCAGAAACAGTGATATCGATGTTCTCGGTAACAAATAGCAGCCATTTTGTAAAAACATACGAAACTTAATTTCGTAATTATATCCTCGACGTTCCATTTAACGATAGAACTTGAGTGAGCATTTTTCGAAATGGAAATCAAACTTATTTCTTCCATCGAGAGCCCTTTCGATCCTTCGAGCTGGCCAAAAACGGTGATATCGACGTTCTCGGTAACAAATAGCAGCCATTTTGTAAAAATATACGAAATTCGAAACTCGAAACTTTGTAATTATATCCTCGACAATCAAACTTCTTACCATTGAGATCGAAACGAACAGTGATTTGAGAACACAAGTATATATCTAGCGAACACAAATTATTAACAAAAACAACGAACTTTAAAATATTTTCGCGCAGTATCGCGTTCGTGTTTTTATCATATTTTAATATCGTAATTAAAACTTTTAATTCGATCGTATAAATTTGCAAACGTTTCGTCTGTTACATAATTATCGTGATTGAATAATGATTTGGTCCGCTGTCGATAGCGCGTAAATTTATTTTCATGATCCGGGGCTTACTCGAAAATGAAACGATAGACCGGGAATTTCGACTCTTGGTCGCTTTGTCTCTTATTATCGGGACGGATTGGAAAGAGGCGCCATCAGGAACGAACAAATGGAGAGCGAGAAGCGAAGCGCAAACACTGATCCTTCGTTTGTAGCACAACGGATTTCGAGCGGATGCAATAACAAATACGCGATCCGCGGTGACGAATAGAAGAATTCCCCGCTGGAAATTCTAGAATGGACGAGCAAATTGAAATTGGCGCGAAACCGGGGACTCAAGATGGATGCCAAGAGAGCTATTTGAAATTTCTTAGTCGCCGTTTGAATCGTTTGGATATAATTGTTTCGAAAAGTGAATATCGTGGACGAATCCGTAACTGACCTACAGAGAGCTACCAGGAATGTTAGTTTTGACTTTGTAACTTAATCATGTAGCACACTTCAAACGATAGGGGCACATTAAAGTTAGATCAATCCTTGTAATACGGATCAAAACGACCCAGAAAAAAAGATTAGGAATCGAAAGGGTGACCAGGTTTTTAACAAGAAATTTTTACCAGAAAGTTTTCCTAGGTCGTCAAAGCGATTGTCCTCTACGCGACTATGAGGTTAGGTTTCTAAGAAACGATCTAAATGCCCGCACGCGTGATTCGTATTAAAAAGACTTGGGCTAAAACAGCGGTGAGGATACGCGTCCTTTCAATTGGATGTCAATTTTTGCGAAAGTTTTGATCACTTCGTACATTTGCAAACGCAACGACTCTATGGACGCATGTATTTCCAGCTATAAAAAGAGTGAATTCATTCGCGATGAATGACGGACTGATACGTCATAGCTATCCACAGATAACGTACTCGTATGTCATAGCCTTAGAGGCCATTTTCACCGGCGATAAACCAGTAACTAAACACAAATTTGCACAGATATTTTATTCGCGCGATAGCAAAATTCAAAAGTAGACGCTTCCAATCGAAGTATAATCCTCCGTGATCCTAATTCAAGCGGGCCATAGAGGTCAGCAAACTTATGCAGAGAATTATTACTCTCTCAGTGTTTTCAAATAGCACTCTTCCTAAAACTGAAGCCTGACTGTTTTCTGCTTAATATAGACGTATCCTGGGAGGAGTATTTTCGGAAAAATTAGTGGAGCACTAGTTTCAGGAATACTGATTTTACTAATATTTTACGATGTCATTTTTAGGAAGGAGTTCATGACCTGTATCTGATCAAGTCAACCACAGATGTAGATATTAAATCATAATAAAATTTTATTTTAGAAAGATAATTAATCAAATATCCTGAATATTTTATATTTTCGTAAAAATTCAACATTCGTTTGTTGCTGCATGCTCTAGTGCTTTGTTACTCTTTGGATGAATACAAACAATTGGCGAAACGAATTAAAAGTATAAGTAAATTTTCTGAAACATTATTTTCTCGTTAGTGTTTCGAGATAATTGTTACTTTGATTGTTTTGAATCAGACCCGGTCACATTTTAAATAACGTATACCAAATACCGAAACACAATCTATCACGAAATTGTACACTCCTTCGTGTCATTTAAAATCCATCGATACGTCGAAAATTGAATTTGATTTCACTGCACTTTTACCACACTCGGCCATATCCTTTGCCCGTCTCTGTTAGATCGCGGTAGAACGTAGTAACTCGAGTCTGAATCGAGCGTTCGCCCGTTCCGTTGTCTTGCTGCTTACTGGTTTGGCTCAGAAACCGCACGGCCACTGCGGCTGCGAATGGGTTAAACTATCAAACAGGGAGAAATCTCCGTACGTAACAAAGTTAACAAGATGGAGGTTGGGTATCGTCTAGAATCGCGCGGGGCCAATAACCTCTCTCGTTGGTGCTCGGCGAATTTAACGCCACGTCCGTGTCCGTGTTCGTGTTCGTGATCCGCGTGAAAATATCCCCGACGCGAATCGTTCTCGTTAGTTTTTCCGAAGGCGCGATTCGATTTGTCGTTTTGATGGAACGTTATGGACGTCGCGCGAGACCGAGGACGCTTGACGCGAGCGCAAGAGAGTAGCAACGCCGAACCGCCCCGACGCATTTCAATGTTTAATGAGGGCCGACGATGGGTAGCCACGCTGGTAGTTGTCGATTACCTTCGTCGCGCAGAAATTTCCATTTTCGGATCGTGCTCGGTTCGGGGTCTCTGGTGTTTCCGTACGGGGAACCACTTTCGTTGGTCTCGCGATATTCCAATGGCCCCGCTGGAAACCGTATCGCCCAGGATAGATGGAACGGCAAATACCTTGGTCGGGATTTAGCTCGTCGACCCGTGTAAAGGGCGGTTCGAGCTTTAGCTGCGTGCAGAGACTCGGGACTCGATACCAGGCCGACGGGAAGTATCGCGCTGTACGTAAAGTGCTGGGCTTGTCTCTCTTCTTGCGATCGAGTCGCGACCGCCAGATTTCACGCGCAGCGGTTCGGGCGAAACTTTGTTCCCCGAACTCGTCGCGAGCCGTTTACTTCTATGTACTTTGCACCCAAGGATAACTCACCAAGCGTCAAGTTTGCTCTTTGACCATCGCGTTTTTTCAGAGGGAATTTCTAGGACTTACAAACATTCGCGTTGAGTACATCCATCGAGTAAATTTTGTAGAACATTCTTGGAATTTCTACATATTCTCCATCAAAATACGCGTTGTTTGCATTTTGGAACAATAAAATCATCCAATCCGTTCAGAAGCTATTATATTTAAAACATTCGCGTGAAATTTCAGGGAAACATTTATGGTCAGACATCATATTTTCGGTGAGGAATTTTTTTCTCGAAATTGGTTAGGATTTCGAGGGTATGTCTGTTGACCAAAAATGATTGTCATAGTCCCTTGCAACTAAGAATAATTTTTTTAGAACGATTTGAAACTTTTCATTTTCGTCGAAAAATTTCAGTAGAACATTTTTATTTTGGTCAGACATTACATTTTCGGTGAGGAATTTTTTTCTCGAAAATGGTTAGGAATTCAAGGGTATGTCTATTGACCAAAAATGGTTCTCATGTTCCCCTGCAACTAAAAATAATTTTTTTAGAGCGATCTGAAAAATTTTTTTTTCCCTCCAAAAATTTCACACCTTCTCGAATTTTTTTCTCGAAACAGGGTAGGATTTCGGGGGTATGTTTGTTCACCAAAAATGATTGTGATTGACCCCCGCAACCGAAAATAATTTTTTTAGAACGATTTGTAAAATTTTTTTTTCCCTCGAAAAATTTCACACATTCTCGAATTTTTTTCTCGAAACTGGGTAGGATTTCGGGGGTACGTCTAATGACCAAAAATGATTATAATTTACCCCTATAGCTAGAAATAATTTTTTTAGAACGATTTGAAATTTTTTTTTTCGCCGAAAAATTTAGGCACCCTATAGATTTTTCATAAAAATTCGTTTTTCATTTTTAGTAATTTTGTTTGACGCCCTACAGAAAAGTTGTCTAATACTTTTTTGTAGGTACCCATGAGCTCTACTTCAGGAGAAAGTTTCATTGAAATATATTCACTATTGTAGGAATTATGACTGTTTGAAAATTGGACCATTTTTATGGGGTTTTTCTAACTTTACGGGGTCGAGGAGCAACTTTTCCAATATTTTTAGAATTTCTACATATTCTTCACTAAAATACGCGTTGATTGCTTTTTTAAACATTAAAATCGTCCAATCCGTTCAGAAGTTATGACGTTTTAAAGATTCGCATGAAAATTCGGGCAGATATTTCTGGCCAGAAATTAGATTTTCGGTAAGGAATTTTTTTCTCGAAACTGAGTAGGATTTCGGGGGTATGTATAATGACCAAAAATGATTGTAATTGCCCACTGTAACTAAATATAATTTTTTTTAGTATGATTTGAAATTTTTTAATTTCGTCTAAAAATTTCATACCTTCTCGAATTTTTTTCTCGAAAGTAGGTAGGATTTCGACGGTATGTTTAATGACCGAAAATGATTCTAATTGACCTCCGCAACTGAAAATAATTTTTCCAGATCGATTTGAAATTTTTGTTTTTCGCCGAAAAATTTAGGCACCTCCCCCCCCTGTCGATTTTTCTTAAAAATTCCTTTCTCCTTTTTAGTAATTTAGTTTGACGCCCTACAGAAAAATTGTGTGATACTTTTTTATAGGTACCCATGAGCTCTACTTCAGGAAAAAGTTTCATTAAAATATATTCATTATTATAGGAGTTATGGCCGATTGAAAATTGGACCACTTTTATGGGGTTTTTCGCAATTTACGAAGTCAAGGAGCAACTTTGCCAATATTTTTAGAATTTCTACATATTCTTCACTAAAATACGCGTTGATTGCTTTTTTAAACATTAAAATCGTCCAATCCGTTCAGAAGTTATGATGTTTTAAAGATTCGCATGAAAATTCGGGCAGACATTTCTGGCCTCACATTAGATTTTCGGTAAACAATTTTTTTCTCGAAAATGCGTGGGATTTCGGCGGTATGTGTAATGACTAAAAATGATTGTAATTGCCCACTGTAACTAAATATAATTTTTTTAGTATGATTTGAAATTTTTAAATTTCGTCTAAAAATTTCAGTATCTACTCGAATTTTGTTCTCGAAACTGGGTAGGATTTCGGGGGTATGTTTATTGACCAAAAATGATTGTAATTACCCCCTGAAACTAAAAATATTTTTATTTAGAACGATTTGAAACTTTTCAATTTCGCCAAAAAATTTAGGCACCTACCCCCTTGACGATTTTTCTTAAAAATTAGTTTTTCAGAAAATATAAGAAAATAATTGAATACGAATGAAAAGTATAAAGCATTAGCCATGTTTTAATACTATAGAGCACTGGTTTTCAGCCTCAGATCCTATGAAAGCGTGCATTACCGATCGCCTGTGTCGCGACGGTTCGATTATCTTTTGGTCGCGATCGAGCGGAACGCCGAAGACGACGAGCGTCTCGCGATTTTCTAATCCGGGCTGGAAAGTTGGGGGTGGAACGCGACGGACACGGACAAACGAGAAGAAAACGGTATCGAACGAATTACGGGGAAAGCGTGTTCGACGTATGGTTCGATCTCCGGTGGTCGTGAAAACGGACGCGGGCGCGTTCGACACGGAATTCGAAATCGCTTTGGACGAGAGCCAGGGTCGGGAGGTCGTGTCTCTGGCTCGATAGCTCGACGGCGGGATCGCGCGCGCTCGTCCGCGACCTCCTATTGTTCGCCGGCGATGCGTCTTTTCAAACTTTAAAGACGTCCGGCGGCGAACGTGGAACGAACGGGAAGCAACCGGGAACGATTGTCGAGGAAATTCGACCGAGAAAAAGGGAAAAGTGTCGCGGTATAAGAATGCCGAGGCAGGGAGCGTGGTACGTATCGAAGTGCACCGAGAGACGCGGATGTTCGTCGAAATTATGACGGAGATAATTTCTGGAAGCGTAACGAAACACTCCTTGTTGCCCGTCTCTCTTCGACGTTGAGATTTATTCACTCAGACTCGCGCTGGGATCCCGAAACCGTGTCAGCGCGTACGAACTTTGGGGGCTGAAAGAATTTCGGTACATACGAAACTTTCGGGTCCCGAGAGTATCCCTTACTGTATCAATCTTTTGGGGATCCCCAACCTACGAGCACGACTAATAGGATACTCGAGAAATCTTAGATACGCGATCGAGTCGTACTCGTACTATGAACTATACAGGGCGTTCCACGTAACTGTCGCCACGAATATAAAAAATACCAATAAAATATTTCATTCCAAAAAAGTCAAGATCATCTTTTATTTCATATTATCGTGGCTCCTGTCGTGACGAATACAACGATCTTGTACACTATGATAAATAGTAAATACATAATTTTGATTCATGTTGTAAGTAATGTATTCAGTTATGAAATATTAAACAACCAGAATCTGTCGAGTCAGTGTGTCACGAGGATTTTATAATTTGTAAATTTATAAAGTAACAAACGTACGAAGTTCATGAATTAATCAACATTGTTAAAGTTTATAAATTCATGATAAATTTTACGCTTGTAACAAATTCACATTACGTTAATTCATATTATATTTATTCCCCGTAAATAATTTAGTCTTCAAGAAATCGCTGCCAGAGCCGAAACGTAAATTTCGAATACATGAAAATCGCCAGGAACGAATAACTGAAAATATGAAATCCGACTGATACATAATTCTTGCCACGATCGAGAGCCTTATTAATCATACGTAGTATGCATTAACATGGTGACTTTCGGAATAATTTCAAGATCCCGAAGTTCGTACTTGGCGACACACATTCGGGATCCCGGATCGATAATTCTTGACCCGTTCGAGTTTCCAACTGTCTGCGACAGAGACCCAGACTCCGGTTGTCGAAAGTAATAATTTAACTTTGGAACACATCGATACTTACCCCCCCAAGTTTGCATGCATAAATGGCAGTATTAAATTCAGAACAGTGTTCGCCGCGCGATGAATACTAGAAAAGTTATCAACGGTTCGAGTTTCGCGTCCGAAGAACGCGACGCGAATGACTTCGACGCACGGAAAATGTTCGTTCGCGAGGACGCATTGTTCTATATTTCCGCGGCACTACGGGTCCGCCCGTGTATCCAAATTTGCGCGCATCGTAATGCGGCGAACGCGACGAAAAAAAGCAAAAGTAGGGGCGGAATATTCGCGGTTGCGCTCGCGGAAGGAAAACAAAAAATACGCGAGGACCGCGTTCTACGAGGCGCAGTTTTATGTTTTCCGCCCTCTCGCGATGCGGTCGCTTTCCCGTATACTTCATCGTACCGCCGAGCAATGAAAGTATTATTCCTAATTACGCTGGAATATAAAAATATTAATGCCGCTTTTAGCGGGAGTTCGTTCCTCGGTGGGACGGTACGCGTCGTTGGCACTGCGACGCGAGTACAACACGCCCGGGTTGAGAAACGCAGCGTTTCACCTCTTAACGCGCCTGCCTCGGAATCTCTTCGAGTTTAAGGGGTTGCACGCCTTCTTAACTTTCGAAAAATCGATTCAACCCTTTTCGAGTCGAAAGTCGTTCGTTATGGTACGAAGAATATGGGGAGCGAGAACGAAACCTAGAAAAACTCGAGCAACAAGCTGTTGTGTTAAAGATCAAAGCGAGGAGGGTTGACTTCGTGTTTTCTATATTTTCTATTGCAGGAAACTAGATTTTTAACAAAATCGAGCCTAACGATGTCTACTTCCTATAGCTTTTTGGTATGTTTGATAATTGTTCTAGTAACGATGAAACAAACGAAAATAGGGAATGATTTTAAGCGTGAAAATAGGTCGAAAATGTACGATAAAATTCTTTTCGTGTAATGTTACGTTTACGAGATAATTGAATTTTAAAAATTATAATTTTGTACGTCGGACCACATCGTGTTATTTCTACTTGCGTCTGACCATTATCATACTATTACTACTTGCACCAATTTCCGAATAATGTACAATTAAATATTCAAGGTAAATTTTCTTAAAAATAATGCCACGTATGGAAAACATTTTATTCCAAAATTTCGAATCATTTTTTCACGTAAAAGTTCCTTTAATCAAGTAATCGTTATTTTATAGTACATTTACAGTTAAAGTAGTATTAAAACGATACCACTGTATTCGTCTCTATTAACTATGGTTAATAGAGCTCCTTCAATGCGGCGGAAACTTTTTCTTTAAATGGCGTAACTTTTGCGTTTCTAGAAAATTATTTAGCTTGACAAGTTAGCAACCGCATAATAACTTTAAATGTGAATGGAGGCTGCATTTTATTTCGCTAATACCAGCCGTAATTACGAACAGCAACTCCTGCAAAAAACTGCAACCGAGACAGAAGTACGATCTGTCAGAAGGAAAATTTCGTTTTGCCCTCTTTTCCTAAAACGTTTAATTGCAACCTAAGCGGCTGCTTCGCGTAAGCGTAACAGCAATCAGCAAATTGAAGCTGTGAAATCTAAATACCAACCGTTGCTGTTGTCTTACGCAGTAATTGAATTCCAGGCATTCGTTACTTGCGCTCGTAATATTAACAAACATAAAAACTGTTCCTGCAAATGCTACAATAAAAAGTGAATTTAAAATATTTGTTAATATTTAATATTATCACGAGGCTCGTAAAATGTCCCAAAACGGTACACGAATTTTATTTTAATAAAAATTATATTGTATTTTGACAATAAAGGTTCTTCGTACGTTTATCTCCAGAGTCATAATTCGAGCGAAAGCGCTTAGAACCCCCCGTTTTGCCCCATATTTCTCTACATATTGCAATTATGCAAATACGATGACCCGATAGGCCGGAATCATGCAGACACTGAAATTATAATTTATTTGAGGTCCCAGGAGTAGTGCCAAATAAGAGAATTTAAAGCTTTATACGCGATAAATTTATTAAAAGAATAACAACTCCGGTGTAAATGTTAGAGATACTCATAAACGTATTACTGAAAGTCGCTGAAAGACGTAATCTAGGTGCAAGTTCACAGGATCAAAGGCAAACTATACATCAAAATGAAGCGCATTTTCTTTTATTCAAAAGGAACATGCCTCTATTACAGTTGCGCAGAAGATAAAAAGAACCACCTAATTAATAATGGAGTTATTAAAAACATAGGAATTGAAAGAATTAAAATAATAATGTAAAAGTTAACTCAAACAAGAAAAGAAAATACTAGATAACTAATATTTATAAACACTGAATTTTGATAAGAGAATTAATCTAAAAGTAAACAAGAGAATGAAAGCGTGCTAGATTTTATTTTTCAGTAGTTTACAGTTTCCTTTCGAGGCCTGTGCAGGAAGCGTCAGTGTTATTTTTGAAAAATTTCAAATAATAAAATATTGACGTCTGTATCAAAATATTGTTTTAGTGGAAGGAATATCGACGAAAAATCTGTTCGTTATACCGGTCGTTGGGCCATGCGCGATCGTTACGAAGCGTCGACGGGACCACGGGCGCGGAGAAAGAGTTCGAAGAGGAATCGATTCGAAACCGACCGATGGCGGGGTGGTGGAGGGCCAGGCCGAGCGTTAACGATTTGACGCGGTGGCACCAATCGTTTTATCGACGAATTAAGCCGAATTAAGGCTGGCCCTGCGGGACGACCGTGCGCGATTTCACACGCGCGCTCGCGCTTCTCTTTCCCATTGAATTTCGAAAAATTGTTTTATCATCGTTTTCCCTCCCACCCCTTCAGCCTCGCGATATCTGTTGCGCCAATGCACTTTATCGCGTACGAGACCCATTCGGGGAAAAACTCGATATTCCTTCGTCGGCGCTCCCACCAACGAGTCCTTCGATTCCTATTTTCCGCCTACGCACGAACGCTCGCGACCGTATTTGCTCCAAGGAACCAGGCGCAGCGTTTCGAACGAGCGTAAACGGAAAACGTATCCAAACAGGGTCTTCTTTTTCCCCCCTCCCTCTTCTCGCGGGAGATAACAATTTTCCCGATTTTCCGACTAATGCAAATGCACCACGAAAATAATTCCACGGACTAATTTCGGACCGTTTTACCTCCCCCGTCGTCCCTCACGACGTTTTTAGACCCCCGGATGAAAAACAGCGGAACGAAGGGAACACGGAGAAACAAAACCCGAGGAATTAATTAGAAATGCGCCCGCGCACAGTATAGCGTGGAAAATAGGAAGCGGTTACGATTTAATGAGTTCGCGTTACGTTTCAAATAGCGAAACTGCGGGAGGAAATTACGCCCGGTGATCTCTGAACCGTCGACGCGCGGCGCCGAACGAGGAAAATTCAAAGCAAGCACGGACGCCTGTCACCTGTCGGGATTTGGTTAGAGTTATATCGCGCCGCGTCGCGACGATAATTTCCGCGTTCTCGTTATCCACTTTAACCTCCTCTGGCGGGGGTGGGATACTAGCGTTAAAAACGATTTCCTTTTATCTCCGTCCTTTTACGCGATAATACCCCCCGATTCCGTTACGGGAGATCGGTTCTTTGCCTCTTGCACGGTGTCGTCGCCAGCTAATCGACGAACTAATCGTCCCTTGTTCGAGCACGTTTCGTCGATCGGTAAGCGGTTCGATTCTCAACGAGAGAAATTTCAACGGTGAATCGCCTCCTCGTTGTTCGCCCCTCCCCAGTTCCCAGTTCCTCCTGTGTTTCCGTCTCCGTTCTCGTTTCTTTTTTTTCCTAGGGTACCTGTATGCGCGCGGAAAATTAGAGGATCCGGGCAACGAGGAACTGGCCGGGGAACTCGATTTACATACCTCGACGGGCCTGGATCGCGTCGGATCAAGTTAGCAGGGGCGACGAGCGAACTTAATTAAGCGCGTGCGCGAATCGTGGTTCGCGGCGTACACGTGCCACACACACTTCGTTAAATTTTATTCGCCGTAATTGTGAGACTGCGTCGCGCCGAGGCTGGCCCTCGATTCGTGTCGAACCGCGTCGAACCGTCTCGCTGGGTTTCAGCCAGCCTCCTCTTTAATTACATCCACGTCGGGGCTTGAGGTCGACTCGCCCAGCCGACGATCCTCCGGCGCCGTGTGCCCGTGCACCGGAAGCCAACAAGCGCGGCGACCTTTCTCCGAAACGATCGCAAACGCGACCCGCGACTGGGACCGCGCCACCGTGAAAGATACACCCTCTTGTAAACGGATCTTTTAACGCCGCTCTCTCGTTAGTCGAACGTTAATGAGAAAAATCTTCGTTACGCGGGGATCCCCGCGGCTGAGAAACGCACACGCCCCAAGCGAATCGTTCCCGTGGAACTGTCGCGTGCCTGCGATCATAATTCCCTACTGAAAAAGGCCCTAACCCCCCTCCCTCTCACTGTAATTATACAGTGAGAAATTGTGTTTGCGGTGGCTTGATGTTGTCTCATACGTCGCGACATTTAATGGTCGAGCGCTTGCGAGAAAACGGTCCCTCTGGCGGCGAGCGCGGGAACTGTCGCCAGAATCGTATCTAACCCGAATACGCGTAGATTGTGTGTGCGTATTTCTTTCCATAATTTACTTTCAGAGGGTAAAATCAACCCTTGGATGATATTTGATATTTTCTGTAATTAAGTAAAACAGTATTGTTGCAGCGAAACAATAAAGTCACAAAACTGGCGGATGTAGCTTTAGACTTCTTTAGAAACTCGAGGTTTTTCATTTACGTACTATTTGTAAATTCGTTCGTAAATTAGACTTCATTAACGGGGGGGTTTTTTTAACCTCTTCTCAGCGGGAACAGGTTTACGAGCGAATTCGAAGTTCGTACTTTTTGTCCGCGAATAGAATTTTCCTATCTCTGGTTTACAGAGTGAAATGGAGTAAAAAATATCGTATAAACGTTGTAACGAAACCGTGTAATTATAAAGATGAATGCTACCAAAAATATTGCAAAAGGTATCTTGACTGTATTTTTTTCCTTTTTCCTCGATCTTAAATTTCTTAATGTGCAACAGTTTGGTATTTGTTATGATAATTATGCAGACTTATTATTAACAAAAGTACGAGTAAAAGCTCAGATTTTAGCTTCGATCTCGGCACCGCGCCTAATCGAATACCATATATTTACTAATGAAAACAAAATGTTACACATTTGTCACTCTTAAGAATATTAATAATAAATTCTAAATGTTTTCCTGGTAGAAATCAGTTCAAAGGCAATCTCATTCCACAAAAGTTATTTAGAAACAATTTGAATAACGCATAATTAGAAATAACCCTAACGAGGTATCGCTAAACGTATTTTCATAAAGTAGAACCAAGGTGTAATGAAAAATATTCAAATTTTTATTTTGCATTGGTGATTAACGAGACACCGATACGCGTGCGGAATCGTTTTGCAGTTATACGACATTCCTGGCTTCAAACTAGGAGAAAAAATCGCCTAACGTGCTTGTTAGAAGTCGCCTAACGTACTTGATTGCGTGACATTGATCGAGATGTTTCTCTATTCTGGCACGCAGCCTTGTTATCGACGTCGCCGAAATTTGTATTAATAATACCCTAACGTGGCACGTAGAAAATATATCCCTCGCCTGACCCATTTTTACATTTTTATATTTGTTATCAGTAATAAATTAAAAGAATGTTTATTCGAGTGATGGAACAATCACTTTTCTAATATTAAGCTTCATTTATTAAAATAGAGATAATAAAAGTGATCAGTTAGTTCACGTTTCAATTGTGATCACTGTTCGTTATGAATGGCCTCTGATGGTACGACTTCATCTTTGAAAAGTTACATTGCGTTCGATCTAGACACTAAATTCCCTGTTATTACGTACTTTTAAACGGTTGTTTTACTTGCGTTCCACACTGTTCCTTTCCCGTTATAAATTCCCACGATATTATCCTTTCAGTTATATTATTACACGTACGAATGGATCGTAAAAATGATGTCTGATAATTCCCATGCTCGAAGTGCCTCAGAAACAACGTAGTTGGTAACTTAATGGTTAATTAGAGTTTCAGACATTGACTGCCGCGTGAACCATACGGGTGACAAGAGTGTTCGTTAAGGGACTAAAAAAAAATTAATCCTCAAGCCGTGATGTTAAGGAAAATAAATCTAGATAGCCTTAATATTCTTATTGCGTTGTACGACGTTCGCCGTATATCATAATTTCTTTTCTAAAGTGCACACGCTAGTGCGATTTCCATAGATTGAGATTATTGATACGTTTTTACCCGAGTCGATCTATTTAAAAAAAACCTAAAAATTAAACACTTGCACCACATGGGTGCAAACGAGGTACTTTCTCAAAAACTAGCAAGATATCGACCTCAGTTTTTAGTTAATGCTTCAGGAGTGAGCTAACCTCAAGAAAATGATTCGATAAACCACAAAAATAGCTTGCTCTTTAGAGAACGCTGGTCCACTCTGCGTCGTCAGTAAAATCGAGCAATTCTCCTAGTAGTCGTATCGTTTCCTCTTCTTTTTTTTCCCTAGCACAGGGCAAATCTTTTCGCAGCTCGAAAGGTTTTTTAACCTTGGCGAAACGTGAAAAGTCCCTCGGTGAAGACCGCGGGGTGAACTTTCGATTCGTCGTGGATCCCAAAACGATACCGCATTCCTGCTTGGCTCTTTACGCTCGTCACTTTTGCCGGCATTAACGTCGTTTCGCGTGACCACGCCACGACATTTCGATTAGTCTGGAATTGAAAATTACTCGCGCACGAACGCGCCCGAAAACGTCGAGGCGATTGCAACGCGAATATTTAATGCAACGTCAATTATTCGAATTCGGGTTGGTAAATTGGCACCATATCGATTCCCGGTCGCATGCAAAGGCGTAAGCGGCCGAGCACCGCGCCCGCTAATTAGGTATTTTCGGCTGGGACAACGGGACGTAAATATAATCGCGATAACGCGCGGAAGAGAGAGAGGGGGGGGGGTTGGAAACGCGGATCGAGTGCCGGGTGGACGCACCGACGATTCTCACCCGCGGCCAGAGGCACGGGTAGCTGGAAAATTTTTCCCGTTTCCCGATTTGTCCTTTCACGCGGAAACGGTTTATTGGCGGGCGACGCGCTGAAATGGAAAGGAACGAGCTGAATTACGGAAGCGATAAAAAGCTAACGGTGGCTAGAAGCCTAGCCGGGACCAAGAATCGAGGATATAAAATATGGTAATGCAACGGATTCCTCCAACGAAAACCCGGTTCTTTTTCCACTGTAATTAACGAGTCGTGAGATCCGGGGGGCGTGGAGGGACGGAGATGCACGAGGACGGGGAATTAACGGCAACCGTGAACGGAATCGTGCGTTCGACGATGAGATTGTCGCGACAGTGGAACGATTCCCCGAGTGCCCCGGAATCTGCGCATATATTCGGACGGAATCGTGAATCAATCGCCCACGACGTCCTAGCCGGGTTCTGAATTGTCGAATTAAATTCACAGAAACGAATATATCCTGATACTTACCGATACTACGTCTTATTACCTGGCTAGCTGATACTTGATATAATGTATTCTTTTGTATTAAGTAAACAGATTGCGTTTGATGATATCTCTCTGTCTTATACAGTGTGTTCGGCTACCATTGGGGAGAATTTTGATAGAGGATTCTAGAAGCCAAAATATGACGAAAATCAAGGATACCAATTTGTTGATGGAGGCTTCGTTAAGAAGTTATTAGCAATTAAATTCACAAATTTCAAATCGTTCTGGAAAAATTATTTTCGGTTGCGGGGATCAATTGCAATCATTTTTGGTCATTAGACGTACCCCCGAAATCCTACCCCTTTTCGAGAAAAAAATTCGAGTAGGTGTGAAATTTTACGACAAAATTAAAAAATTTCAAATCGTTCTGAAAAAATTATTTTTAGTTACGGGGGTCCATTACAATCGTTTTTGGTCAATAGACATATCCCCGATATCCTACTCAGTTTCGAGAAAAAAATTCATTACCGAAAATTTCATGTCTGACCATACCGTTGATATGTTTCACTGAAATTTCACGCGTATCTTTAAAACGTCATAACTTCTGAACGGATTGAACGATTTTAATGTTTAAAAAAGCAAACTACGCGTATTTTGATGGAGAATATGTAGAAATTGCAAAAATATTCGAAAAGTTGATCCTTGACCCCGCAAAATCAGAAAAACCTCATAAAAATGGTCCAATTTTCAAACGACCATAACTCCTACAATTGTGAATATATTTCAATGAAACTTTTTTCTGAAATAGAGCTCACGGATACCCACAAAAAAGTATTAGACAACTTTTCTGTGGGGTGTTAAATAAAATTACTAAAAATCATAAACGAATTTTTAAGAAAAATTGACAGGGGGTAGGTGCCTAAATTTTTCGACGAAAAAAAAAAATTTCAAATCATTATAAAAAAATTATTTTCATTTGCGGGAGTCAATTGCAATCATTTTTGGTGAATAGACATACCCCCTAAATCCTACGCATTTTCGAGAAAAAAATTCCTTACCGAAAATATAATTTCTGGCCAGAAATGTTACCCCGAAATTTCATGCGAATCTTTAAAATGTCATAACTCCTGAACGGATTGGACGATTTTAATGTTTAAAAAAACAAACTACGCGTATTTTGATGGAGAATATGTACAAATCGCAAAAATACACGAAAAGTTGGTCCTTGACCCCGCAAAATGAGAAAAACCCCATAAAAATGGTCCAATTTTCAAATAGCCATAACTCCTATAATTGTGAATATATTTCAATGAAACTTTTTTCTGAAGTAGAGCTCATGGGTACCTACAGAAAAGTATTAGACAACTTTTCTGTAGGGCGTCAAACGAAATTACTAAAAATGAAAAACTAATTTTTAAAAAAAATCGACATGGGGTGCCTAAATTTTTCGGCGAAAAACAAAAATTTCAAATCGTTCTGGAAAAATTATTTTCGGCAACAGGGGTCAGTTACAATCATTTTTGGCGAACAAACATAACCCCGAAATCCTACCCAGTTTCTAGAAAAAAATTCGAGAAGGTGTAAAAAAGTAATACTCAAAAGTATACCTGTATTAAATTATTCAAAGGAAACCTCATAATTCAATAACGATGCGAAATGTTTAATATATAAAATTATGTGTAACTTAAATATCTCTATTTACTAATCGAAGTATATTTTTTACTTAACAATGGATTTCTAACGTAGAATGTAAAAGAAAGTTTCGAGAACTTCAAAATAATCGACATGAATAAAGGAAATTTATTTAAGAGAGTTGAGCAACAATAATAACAGAAGAAACAGAAAAACTTGTGGACCACTCTAACGTAGTACAGTAATTTTCCTGAACTTGTTACACGATCGGGATCGGACAGTAGCAACTGGAAGGGCATGTAGGAGAAATTTAATCGTCCCTGTCTTCCCTCGAAGTATAGCTCGCTCGACAATGTTTTAATTAAGGAAGACAGTGCAAAACAGTTACAGCAGCTAACAAACTCTCACATTCGATCGTCAGGCGGTTTTCTTGTTCGTCGCCAGGCATATATTCTACGCCTAACTTATAATCATTCGAATATGTTCGTGTTTGATATCACGCATAACTGTAAAAGCTCCGTAAAACCAACTGAAGTAATTTTATAACGATACAATAGCAAATATCCAAGTTACTTTTCTATTTCGATAACTCGGAACTACTGATTAGGAACCTAAAACACCGTCATTTGCATGTTGGAAATTACCCGGAAGTTCTACAAATGCATGCAGTTCGAGGAAGTTTCTAATATTCCATGGGACAACATTTGTTCCAACTTGAGGAATAATCATTCGATAACTGAATCTAGTCAACTGTTTCCAGACATCATTCGACAAGTTCTTGTACTCTTAAGTGAAAGATTAATATGTCAATCTTATGCCCCAGATTCCTCATCTCCATATAACGCAAGACCATCTACAGTGAAACCACAAATGAGACAACCGAGTAGATCTTACATCCAATGTATTTTTTTGGGAAAACATTTATGGCCACACGTTATACTTTCGGAAAAGAATTTTTTTCTCGAAATTGCGTAGGATTTCGGGGGTATGTCTAATGACCAAAAATGATTATAATTTACCCCTATAGCTAGAAATAATTTTTTTAGAACGATTTGAAATTTTTTAATTTTGACGAAAAATTTCACACCTTCTCGAATTTTTTTCTCATAACTGGGTAGGATTTCGGGGGTATGTCTGTTCACCAAAAATTATTGTCATTGACCCCCGTAGCCAAAAATAATTTTTCCAAATCGACCATAAATAAGTAGTAGAGTTCCTTTGATAATAGTCTTCTTAATATTGAAAAGATACTTTACTAAACGCGTGAATCCACGCAAATCTGATCATACGCGTATGCACGTCGCCATAGACATCGTTCCTGATGAAATATACAAATCAGATAGCGTTTCTAGAAATAGTATTTAGTTAGATGATAAACATGAGAAAGCGACGTTAGACCCAGATTTTGGCAAAACATAATCTGATTATTTATTTGCGATTACGGTCACGAAATAATCGCACGGCAATTATAAGGCAATCACGATAGTAAATCATTGAACTGTTTAATAGAGCATAATTAACGCGTGATTATTTTGGAACCACAATGGTGAATAACTAATCAGATTGGGTTCTGACCAAAGCGCGTGCATTGCAAAGCAATCGATAGAGAAAAGATACAGCGATAACCGTCAAGTTGCAGGACGATCGGTAGCGGAAATTTTTAGTCCTATCGTCTAACCATCTTGCACGTTTGTGTTTACCTTGCAGAAGAGATCGCGACGCGGTAAGACCAAATGATAAATTGCCAGAGCAAGTGACAAACGGTCAGAGCTCGAAAGACAAAAATCGCTGCAGCTTGACAAGCATCGCTGGGCGAACTCGTGACCCGTTCTTTTTTCGCTTTGTCTACTCTGTCGAGGGACCCTATCCTCCCCATCCATATTATTCTTGCATTTTATACTACAAATATAGACTTTACGTTAAAAACGCAATTTATACTGTGGCAAAATTGGGGAGGAACTCGTCACCTTTCGAAAACAAATAAAAATTTTGAAGCCTCGCCTTGCTTTATTATTTTCAATACATTTAAAATTCTATGCCAGATTTTACTTGGTATTTGTAAACCAAATGGATTAGAGCGACACTCAACGATCATTTTATAAAAACCAAATAACACAAGTCTGTAAGTGCAGCCCTTTTTATTACTTTCCTTACACTCGAAACTCTAGGTTAAATTTTACTCGTAATTTCAGAGTTTATTTGGTATTTTAAATAAAATAGAGGGGCAGTCTGTATATTGTACTGTATCTGCAATGAAAGGCAAGAATTCAACAGTCTCTGTGGCCCGTTCGAGAAACGTGCCGCGACGGATGGGTTGGGAACCCCTGGGCTATTGGCTGTTACGTGCCAAAAAGGTGAAATACCGGAGGCGCGCGCGTGTAACGCGAGCGAACGGTCAATCGTTGCTGAGAGAAGGGAAAAGAAAATCCCGCCACTGCGGACATTTCGTTCCCGGTTCGAGGAGGTCCAAGTAGACAGGGAATCGAAGTTGTAAAGCGCTGAAATCGCACTTCGTCGAGTACCTTTCCAGGAACGCGACTAGAACGACCGAGACCGAGTCCTAGAACAAGGGAGATAACGGGGAACCGAACGAAAGAAGCCATTCGAGCGTGCAACCGTGCGTGCGACCAATAAAAATTTACCGTTACGAGCGTACGTAATTCCGGAAATGCAAAAACCGCGAACGGAAGAGCGGGAGCCTCGACGGAGAAATAATTAGACGATCGCGGGTGAGTTCGCCGGTTTGGGTCGTCGTCGAATATCGAGGGGCTGACCGACGGAGGGAAACGTCGACGAACAAGAGACGAAACACTCAATTACGTTGCTCTTCCGGCGTAATGATCCATCGACAAGCGTGCTTCTCGATTTCCAATCGAAACCGTCGCGTCGACTCGACGACGCTGCACATTTGTCAACGAAGAATACGGTTTGTATCAACCGGCAAAAAGGGAGAAGAAACCTCATCGGGTGAAAGCAAGGGGAAGAGAGAGAGTGGGTTAAAACGAGGGGAGAGGGAACGTGGCGGTAGCGGGGAGGAAAAATGATGAGCCAGAAATAATTAGGGGGGTTGCAGAGCATGGCCGACCGAACGCAGATGTGCCAAGTCCGTATGAAAAATTAATGACATCCCGTTCTCGGCATTCCCCCACCCCGCCCCCCGACCCTTTTTACTTCCCCAGCGGTGAGTTTATTCCCTCTTCGGTTCGTTTTTTTTTTTTTTCTTCTTTTTACTTAAGCCCGGCTTCCCTTTATTGCCAACCCTCTTTCGACGATCTCGCGTGTCTCGACGAAATTTAGCCGCGCCACGATCCCCGATAGGCTCTATAATTATCCCGTTTTATCTTCATCAGGTGGGGTGGCTGTAGGGGAACGACTCGCGACCGAGGAAGCGATATAACCGCACGCCCAACCGCTTACTCCGAGTGCGTTTTCGTTTCTCGAGTCCGGCACACGCTTGGACACTCTCGTTAACGTTCGCTACTTCTTCGATATCGTTCGCGGGAGGCATACCCGAACGATTACTGGAGTCTGGCGATCGATTGTTCGCGTGTACATTCGAACGACTTCCTCTAAAATGTGAAAGACAAAGGTGGAAAGTGAGAGAGAAATGCAAGACCCAATGTCGAACGCGCTAAAAAGGTGCGATGCAATTGAGAGACTGATTCTAGCTAACGGAGATAAGAGTCGACAATTCTTGGAATTTTCGACTACTCTGACTTGCAGTTTGCAGGTTTCTTAAATCTACATTCCACATACCTTGTAAAAAGAATAGAGAACAAAATGTGATCTGGAGAGTCATTATTTTTAAAACGCCGAGCATTTCTCTCCATTTCACTCGCTCTCAGGGTTTCATGCTTTCATCAGCAACGCGATCGAGCCTACCAGAGATAACAATCGACAATTGAATGGTACCTCCCTCGACAACGTTCGCATCGTGGTTCGCTGTACACACACCGCTCCGACTGCAGTTCGCAGGTTTCTTAAATCTAACTTTGCGTTGCACTTTCTCTCCGCCAATATTCAACCACACAACTTGTAAAAACCTTTGCGAAACAACAAAATTTGGTCTAAATATTCGAGCATTTCATCAACAATGAGATCGAGCCTAATAGAGATAATCGACAATTGAATAGTACCTCCCTCGATAACGTTCGCTGGCTGGAACATTAACGAGGGATCGCTGTATTTACCCGCCGTCCCGTCTTTCGCGTCTTGCACCCCGTGCCCTGACCAACGGCGTTCCTCCATCGGATCTACCGCGCACGCGCGCGTACACAGAGCGCCGTTCTTCTTTTTAATTTGTCTTCGTTACGCGCGTCAATCATTTTTCGTTTCCCTGTCCTGTCGTCTGGCCTCGCCTATCCTCCGTCCCGACGTACCAGACCATCCGCCGCCACTCGTCCGCGTCGTTTTTCACGTTTTTGCGCTGCACGACGATCGATGGAATTACGTACGCAACAGCGGTTCGACCTACTGGTTGGTAACGAGGGAACGCGCACGATCGTCGCCCGTGAAAGCGCAACCGACGATCCACGACCCGTCGAAAACGATCGATCGTCGAATTAAAACTCGCGCGTCGCACGTCGTACTTCCTCCCTCCCCCCATCCCTCTTCGTTTCACCTTTCTTCCCAGGCGCCGAAAGTTAGGTAAACCCTCGATGGTACCCAGGAGAGGCGGGACCACGCGAAAATCAAAATTATAGGTTTCCCGCGTCCAGCCGGGGCTTCGTTTAACGTTGATGTATGCGCGATTGTCGAGCGCGGCCGCAAATGGAGCGACGGACAAATATTTACAGTTAATATTATCCAGTTATAAAAGCGGCGAACATCCTGTCGCGCTCGACGGACCGCGTTATGACGCGCGGTAATGATAAACGGCGGACCCGTTGCCAGTCTCCTCGTCATAATACCGATAATTTATGAACGCGACCGGTCTACCGACTTTCCATTCTCCACCGTAATTAATTCGTCTCTATCCACCCACCTCCCTCTCCTGCGGACCGTCTTCGTCGTGTTTCGAGAGCTTTCGATATCCCCGGATCGGCGCACGTTTTATTTATTTATGCTAATCTATTCTCTTCGACGAGTCGTTTTACCATCGAGTTTATCGTCTGAAAATTTCATATCGACTCCCCCCTCCCCCTCCCCCTCCCCCCCACCCTGTGTAGCCTGCTTGGCGATGCTCCGCGCGCGTTTGCTTCAATTTCACTGCGACTGAAAACGCTTCCGCTTCCCTTATTTCGCCAGACAAGACGGTTCTTACAGAGATCGGTTTCTCTTTGAATTTTAAACGCCGATCGACGAACCGCGACCCATCCCGTTGTTCCGTTCGCCACGTAACGCGGCTCCGTTTCTCTTTACTTTCGTTTAATTTCTACTTATCCGCCGCTAGACCCGTCCCTTAACGCGGGATTTTTATTTCTCTGCCCTCTAACGATCCGCGGGCCCTTCTCTTTCTCGCACCCTCGTCAAGCTCGTGTACCGGAACGTCATAAATTCCAGCTATCCCGCTCTCGGTTCTCCTACCGTCCTCTTCCTCTTCCCCTTCCGTTTCCTCTTACTTTCGTTACCCGCGCCGTCGAGTTGTCCTTCTCTTTTCTCCACGCGTACAGTCCCCCTCGGAAAAACCGCGATAACACGGAAGAAACGACGGAACGTAATTAGAAAGAGTGCCATTTTTAAACCGCCCCCCCTCTCCCTTCAGCCACGACGAAACGACAGTCAGCATTCGCGGCGGCCATCCCTTTTAGACCGTAATTTTTATCTTCTTCCTCCACCCCCGGCGAAGATCTTGCTCGGCCGGTGGAGCGAGGCAATGGCCATTTGAAAATTAGTCGAACCATCGCCGTCCTCCAGAAGCGAAACGGAAAGGTTCGATTCACCAACGACTCGGAGGTCGAGGCGAGCGGATAGGAAAACGTTCGCGGTTTCTCGTCGCGCGATTTGCTCGAGTAGGCTACTCACCCTCTTGCCTGAGGAGCACGGCGAGCAAAAGCAACGTGAGATCCATCGTCTCTCGCGTTGACTCCAAGATTCCACCGTGCGTCGGTTTCGTTCGTCCAGCGTAGTCGTTTTACCCGTCCTCGATCCTCTCCGACCACTGTTCCCCGGCTCCTCCGTCTTGCTGCGCGCAAAATACGATCGGTGAGCACGTATTTCCACACAGAAGTATCACTGCATCGACGGGAACTCGCGGTTGCACCGTCCCGGGTCGAGGGAAATTTAAAGGTCGCGTGACGGCCGTCGCTGGCGAGTGCCAAGGGAGACGTCGCTGGTCGAGCCTCGGAGGTATCACGAGTCGCACCCTCGTTTAAAACTCGTCGATCGTTAAACGCTTCGCGCGGCGGGTTTCGGAGTTTCCGCGATTTTTGAGCAGCCGCCTCGTCATCCGATCTCGCCGTCCGATAGTTTGGCACCGAGACAGAGCCCGGCGGTGGGGGGGCGGGTAATTTTCAGGACGGAATCTCGAACAACGATCGCGACGTCGACGAAAAATAAGAACTCGAGAGGACGTCTCCTTCGTCTCGAGCGCGTTGCGCTGGCTTGGGGGAAGATGCACGCGACGAACGGGCGCTTTTCGCCTTAAACCCTCTCGCCCCGATAATTACCCAAGGGAAATACCCGCGGCGACCGCGGACGCGCGGAACAAACGTAACGAGAAACTCTGGCGAATAATTCCGGTTCGGTTCGCGGAAACAGGGCGGAAAGAAGAGGTGGGAGGGGGTAGAAGGAAAGAAAGTCGGGCGTACCGGAAGGCACCGGGGCTTTTAAATGCAACTTGTTGCAATCTCGCCCAAAGCTCCGGGAGTTCCTTCGACTAGCGCACGTGTGTGTCCCTATCGCACGCGTGCTCGAGCCAGCGACGTAAGAGGTTGCGTAAATTCGCGGGATCGATCATCGCCCGGAAACTGACGGGGCGACGTGGAACCGTGGTACCCTAGGTAAACCGGTACCGGGCGGACAAACGAGATCCGGAATTATTAACCTGGGACCAAAGCCCCGGCTGTTTACCGGACGCCGCGATACCGCCGCCGCGACCGCTCGACCGCGACCCTCTGTTTTTCTCCCGTGACACGTGCACCGGAGTAGCCGTCCAGCCAGTGACACGCACGCAACCCGATTTCTCTCCCTGCGCTCTGGCACTCTCTGGTTCCCTGTCCTCCGCCACCTCCTCCCCCCTGCCCCTCTTTTCCGACCGTACGACGCGAATGCGTATTGATTTGACCGAGACTATTCCCTTTCGGATCCATTCAAAGAAGGGGCGGAACGCGCCGTCAAGGGGGGAGGACAGTTTATTTGTTGACACGTACCACGTCGATGGGATCGACTATGCCGATATTTTTCTTTCTTTTCTTTTTTTGTTACGCGGATAATCCCGCGATCTATATATATATGCGTGTCTGTTTGCTTTCACGGGGCGTTCGAATTTAAGCGCCAGGATCTGCTCGTTGTCCGTGGTTTACCCCCCCTCCCGGATCGCTCGAGACACTCATCCACCGTGTTAAATCGAATTTCAAAGTTCGCTGGGAGGTTCGCCGTCGAGCGATCTTCGATTCGGATTAAGAGCGGCTTACCGCAACGCCACTGGTGGCGGCTGCTCCTCCAAAGGCTACTTCCGGCTCAGCGGGCGCGCACAGCCATCGCGTCGAGGCGAACGATTCGAGAATCAAAACGCGACGGGGAAACTCAAGGAACGAGGCGGTTCGAACGATGGAAAATCGGTGGATCGATGGATACGTTTTTTTTTTTTTTTTCTGTTTTAACGGTTACCTTGTACCCGGAGGAGTACGCGAAGAGATTCCGGGAACGATCGCGATCTCGTCGGCGACGCGACGTGTCGCGACGCGGCGCGGCCCGACACGACACGGCAGGTCGAGGAGCGTCTCCGAGTGAAAGTTCGCGTCGCGGATGGCCGATGCCGACTACGAAAGCTCGACGTCGCGCCAGTTTAGGTCTGTGCGCCGGTAGGTCGTGCACCTGTGCGCGTGCGCGTTAGGAGTCGAGCAGGTGCAAAATGCACGCGACTCCGCGGCGAAAGGTCTGACGCGCGCGGAACGGCGCCGAGCAACGGCCAACCACGACCGCGAGCCGATCTTTGGCTTTTGACGCTGGATCGACCGGAATCCACGCTCGTATAACCGATAACGGATAAGACTCGTGACGCGTTCGATCGTGTCAGCGCCCCGTACCTTTCGCCTTTAGGTATTTCCGTTCCACGGCGTTCGAAGATAGCGGAACGTCGCGAGGGCGGATGAATTTTCTCCGAAACTGGTCTGAAAATCTGCCCGGTCGTTCAACTCTTGTAACTTTGTTTACATTCGAGCGCCATGCAATAAGAATCATTTCCGACGACTTTGGAAATTTAATATTATTGTAAGAAAAAGAAATGCATCAAACGTGTTACGACATCCATGGAACATCAATTTATAAAAAAGAAATTTTTGTAGATTTGGAAAATATTCGAGGGTAAAGGAGTTACTGTTGAAGTTTAATTAGCTTTTGATAACGTCTCTGTCATACGATTCATAGGAATATCTTCAGAGATACTAATAGTAGAATACAGTATTTAAATTAAATAGGAACTTTGCTTCTATTTTCATTTCGTTTCTCCAATTTATTATGTGTTTCTTTCTAAAATTGAAGGTCTTGCACCTCTTAGTTGCCACGACCATGTCAAAAAATTCCTCTCACGTTACAAACAAATTACATTTAACTGACCACTACCTCCAATTAGCGACGTATAGATGAAATCATGAGAAACATAAACTGTAATTTTGCTGATAAGTGGAAGAGACGTAATCGATCGTTGCAAGTATTTCTGGAGTGACATAACAAATGACTCGATAATGAAAAAAGTACTTAACGCGCCAACATAATCGGCTCCAATTAACCTGTTGGCTGTGGAACTTTGTTTTGAAAATGTGTGCCCACGTTGTGTCGTAAAAATTGAAGATACGACGGGCATAGTCGTTAAATGTATGCCATTGTAAAATTAAATTAAAGTGTAATAGTGGCTGGTCTTCTAGAAAAATGAATAATTTCTTACTTATGTTCATTGTTATTATTCACGGAAAGTTGTAAGTATTGTACGCAATCACGACCTTTTTCAGATTATTTTTCATCGTCCACGTTTATTCAAGCATGTACATACATACGCGTACATTATGGTAACGTAACATGCGACGCTGCTCGAGTTAACTCCGTGTGTGCATATTTCTGTCAGTATCGTTCGCTCAAGCTAATTCGAGTGTGCTCGTTAAGGGGTTAAGCGCTGTTTTAAGTTGACGATAATAGATGGCAAAAATTTTCGATGCCATTACTGCAAACACAAACACAGCGACTCTGAAAATAATGAATTACTCGAAGGAAGTTGCGAAACGAGTATTAAAACGGAACGCTACGATTACGAATTATCGATAATTACAATGACTCTAGAGTTCTCCAAAAATTAGATTACAAAAACTACTGTTCAAATTAAGGAAAAGTGACAAAAAAAAATTTTCTTTCTTGATACTATAACACTGTTTAAGCATTCGTATCTTTAGAAGTTTATCAAATTTCAAAACAGACTTTTAACTATATTCTTCCAATTGTAAGAATCGAAAAATAATAAGAAACATCTTAATTTTGATTTGCTAGTTTATCTCGGTTATTGCATACACCCTGTATATTGCTATTAGGCCCACCGGGAGTCAAGACGATACCAGAAACGTCCAATATCGGCTCCTGCTTGCCAAAGTGGACACTTTACTCGCTATTCGACGTATCGTGGCGATGCTTCTCGCGCACGCCAGCAGAGGGCTACGCTCTCTCGCAAGTGCTCGATCGATCTACTCTTATGTATACACTCCACGAGCGATAGCGACTCGTCGCTATCAGGCTCAGGACGAAACGTTCCTCTTTACGCGAAACAACCTGTCGCGTTACAATTTTGCTAGAAATTGCGACGCTTCGACACAGCCTGTTGTCTTTCACTCGTGCCCTCCGCGTCTCTCTCTCTCTCTCTGTTGTTGGAACGATACTCGGTACAACGCCACGTTCAGTAATTATCAATATCCGGACCCGTTGCCAGCCAGACCTAGCGAACGCGGATCGATACGAAACAATAGTTAATTCCACTCTGATTGTTGTTAGTATTCACGGCTCCGGTAACGCGGCCCATTTCCGATCGAGCGGCCTCCAGTTTTCTCGGAGGGCAAATTGAAAATAGTCGTCGCGTTAACGATGGTAGAGGGAAGGGGGTGGGAGGCGGAGGATTCCAGATCGATTCGAGTATTCCGGGTTAACGGGGTGCAATCGCGACCGCAAGATAGCGTGTCTGCCGTCAACGATCCGCGAAAGAGAGTCAAAGTTTCGGAAATATTCGCGTCGCGAATAATTTAATCGTCGCGTCCGCCCAGTGCGTTCCTCCGCGAGCCAGGCAACCCCGTAAATTGATCACCTCGGGGAGGGCAGGGAAATCGTCCGCCCGACTAATTGTTCGCGAGATCGAAGCAAGCTTCCGCGAACGATCGTTCGGAGCAGAAACCGGGAGAAGGAAACGAGAGAGGAGGCCCGATAGACGAAACAATTATTCCGTTGTTCCGTTGCCTCTTGGAAGCCCGATGCGCGCGCGAATGGATTCGAGCGGTGCTTTAGGGGCGATAATAAGCTCGGTCGTTTGTAAACGGGGTTCCGCGGGGAAATCTTCGCGAATGCAAAATAAGAAGAAAAAAAAAAAAAAAGAAAACTAAGAAGGAGAGAAAAAAAAGATAAGGAAACGAAAACGAGAGGGGATGAGAAATTAACTTTGCGCCGTTCTCTTTCTCCGTCGATGGAGGAACTCTCGCGCGAGGTCCCGCGGATAAAAATTTCCCCGTAGCAGCGTAATCGTTCGTTTCCACGGCTCCGCGGGCCTCGTTCGCCTCCACTTCGGGTCCACTTTGTTCCGCAAACTGAAACTGACGCAACGGCCAATTCCCGTTCGTTACGGTAACGATAATGGTAATCGTTAACCGCGCGTTCTCGACGGTGAAGCGTGTTCGACGACGGGAAGCAACCCTCGCGGAGAGCCCGATCAAAGCCCGCCTCGCCTCTTTTCCGTTGTTTCGCTGTACGCCTCGCGTCCCGTCAGCCGATATCGCTTTTCCGTCCGATTCGCGGACGCGTAAACCAAAACTCGGACGTCGACGCGACGGAGAAAGCGGGACGGTAGATAGGAACGGGAGGGGTGTAGGCAGGCTTTATATCGGGGACGAAACGATTAAAAACGATAAACGACGATCGGTGGAAAGGGTCGGCAACGGGGGGGGAGCAGGGGTGTCTCGATCACGAAAATCGTTACCGTTGCATCTCGCCATATAGAGGCCGTAGGGAGAACACGGAGGAACGCGGAGAAACGCGTCGAAATCTCGTTCCCTTTATGCCCGTTGCGGTGCTCCTTTGAAAACAGTTCCGGTTCGAATCCCAGTTCATAGCTATAGACGATAAATTCCATTGTGGTTTCCAGCGGATTGGGAAGACAGCGAAATTGTTTTCGCTGGAAACCGCGCGTATCGTCGATCCGACGATTGGCGGTTACGTCATCAAAGACGTTGTACTTTGGTTAGAAGCTTGTACGAAATTGGCGATAAATCGATTATCCGTTAATTAATCGAGCCACGCGGCCGATAAACGATCGAGTACTCGTGGACAGGAATCGACGGACCCGGACGCTCCGGGGAAATTACGCCTCTCCGAAATACGGTTTCGAGAGGAACGAAGGGAAAATCGTATGTATGTACTCCTTATCGGCGATTCGTCCGAATATCGACGTTCGGTGCCTCCGTTGGCCACCCCCTCGCCGCCGCCCTTTCCGTTTTCGTTCCCGCGCCGCAACGTGCCCGTCACATTCACCGAAATAAGTGCGGGCTCCCCGCGAAAAGGTGGACACGGTAGCCCGGCGGCGTAATACAATCGTTCTTTGTTAAAATCGTGTTTATCTTGGAATGAATAATTCATCGTTTCGTTTATCTTTTCCTGGTGCACCGCCCGCCATAATATCAGCGGTGAAAATAAAATTAACATAAAGCGAGGCTGCGAACGTGATTTACCGGCGCATAAAAAAGTTCTTCGCGCAGGTTGAACCAAGGTGGATAGGGGGGGTGGGCTTGGAAAACGCGTCGTTAATCAAAGAATCGTCCCGCGAAATTAGTTTTTCCCGAAGAGGCGACGAAGAGGGTCGCCCGGGGGTCCGGTAAACGTTACCCCGAGCGAACTTCCTCGGTTTGCTTCCTTTCACCCCGGGACGATCCGGTTCCGCGTTTCGCGTTATCGATATTAATGGCGCGTCGGGGACGGGATGCGACCCGGCACGGTTAATCGCCGACACGCGAGCTCGAGTTCCCGTCAAATTTACATCGACGCCAGTTCTGTCGCGTCGGTGTCGAATCCGTTGCGACCCCGTATGGAATAGTTAGCGGGACTGCGTTAAACGTGTAACCAGCTGGCTGCTAAATGGCCCGAAACGCGCTCACCCTATGCCAACCATCGCGCATATAATTGCCTTTCCTCTTTCCACCGCGCACAACCCTGTCGCCTTTTACCTCTATTATTTTATATTGCAATTATGGACGTTCCATTCGCGGCGTGTTTGCTGCACGGAGAAATAATAAGCGGGATAGCAAAAGGAGAGGGGAACGTTTCGTCCAGGGCCAGCTGAGTGAAGTCACCAGTAATGCGATCCTAACAGGCACTTATTGTTAGGACATTGAATGCTCAGTCGAGGAGTGCGTAGATAGGAATTGATGGTCGATCTGGATTGGTGGTGGCTACTATGGGATAATTACTTTCTGATTTCCTCGTTAGACACCACAACATTTGATGTTTAACTTTTTTTCAATATCTCTTATAGTTTCAGATATATCAACGAACATATGAAAAATTTGAGGGGTTGTAAACACCCCCAGAACCGTTCCTGGGCAAAAATTAAAAATAACAACGTGATTAGGTTCACGTGTACTCGATTTGTGCAAAATATCACATTTTTCCAGTGTATCGAGATGGTCGATCTGGATTGGTGGTGGCTACTATGGGATAATTACTTTCTGATTTCCTCGTTAGACACCACAACATTTGATGTTTAACTTTTTTTCAATATCTCTTATAGTTTCAGATATATCAGCGAACATATGAAAAATTTGAAGGGTTGTAAACACCCCCAGAACCGTTCCTGGGCAAAAATTAAAAATAACAACGTGATTAGGTTCACGTGTACTCGATTTGTGCAAAATATCACATTTTTCCAGTGTATTGAGATGGTCGATCTGGATTGGTGGTGGCTACTATGGGATAATTACTTTCTGATTTCCTCATTAGACACCATAACATTTGATGTTTAACTTTTTTTCAATATCTCTTTGAGTTTCAGATATATCAGCGAACATATGAAAAATTTGAAGGGTTGGAAACACCCCCAGAACCGTTCCTGGGCAAAAATGAAAAATAACAATGTGATTAGGTTCACGTGTACTCGATTTGTGCAAAATATCACATTTTTCCAGTGTATCGAGATGGTCGATCTGGATTGATGGTGGCTACTATGGGATAATTACTTTCTGATTTCCTCATTAGACACCACAACATTTGATGTTTAACTTTTTTTCAATATCTCTTATAGTTTCGGATATATCAGCGAACATATGAAAAATTTGAAGGGTTGTAAACACCCCCAGAACCGTTCCTGGGCAAAAATGAAAAATAACAACGTGATTAGGTTCACGTGTACTCGATTTGTGCAAAATATCACATTTTTCCAGTGTATTGAGATGGTCGATCTGGATTGGTGGTGGCTACTATGGGATAATTACTTTCTGATTTCCTCATTAGACACCACAACATTTGATGTTTAACTTTTTTTCAATATCTCTTATAGTTTCAGATATATCAACGAACATATAAAAAATTTGAAGGGTTGGAAACGCCCCCAGAACCGTTCCTGGGCAAAAATTAAAAATAACAACGTGATTAGGTTCACGTGTACTCGATTTGTGCAAAATATCACATTTTTCCAGTGTATTGAGATGGTCGATCTGGATTGGTGGTGGCTACTATGGGATAATTACTTTCTGATTTCCTCGTTAGACACCACAACATTTGATGTTTAACTTTTTTTCAATTTCTCTTATAGTTTCAGATATATCAGCGAACATATGAAAAATTTGAAGGGTTGTAAACACCCCCAGAACCGTTCCTGGGCAAAAATGAAAAATAACAACGTGATTAGGTTCACGTGTACTCGATTTGTGCAAAATATCACATTTTTCCAGTGTATCGAGATGGTCGATCTGGATTGGTGGTGGCTACTATGGGATAATTACTTTCTGATTTCCTCATTAGACACCACAACATTTGATGTTTAACTTTTTTTCAATATCTCTTATAGTTTCAGATATATCAGCGAACATATGAAAAATTTGAAGGGTTGGAAACGCCCCCAGAACCGTTCCTGGGTAAAAATTAAAAATAACAACGTGATTAGGTTCACGTGTACTCGATTTGTGCAAAATATCACATTTTTTGCAGTGTATTAATTGCTAAACTTCCCTTGTTAGTCCTTCTTTCGCCTTTTTTTATGATGGGTTTAACGTCGCATCAACAGCAGCTAGATTATTAGCAACGATGTCGCAACGGGACGCATCTTGTTCATTAAGTTTTACCATTATCGAAAAACGTATCTAAATTATTACGAATATACTTGTTAGTTTTGTGTATCGTACAGGGAATAACGAAATTAGAAATTGTGTGTTATTATATTATCATGCTTTTAGACTCCAATGAGCTCACATATCTAAATAAAAATATATACAGCTGTTTAAGTATAGAATATCTTAATAAACTACATTTTGTGCCAATGACACGTAGAGGGCCCTCGATGATGATCGACCCTTTTTAAGGGTAATTTTGACGTAGGTCAGGAACGACTGAAACTCCGGAACGTTCCAAGGGTTGGCAACGCGTGTCCTTCGATCGTCGTTTAGGAGGAATCAGTGTCTCGTTTCCGGGAGGACGGGACACGGTTTTTCAAGAGCCTCGGTGAGCGATAACGAACTTTGGCAAATTTAGCGCGCATTCGTCGTAGCTGGAAGCTCGCGCCGCTTAACCCGAATAAATAGGGATGTTCCGCGTCTGCAGGAAAATAGTATCGACCATCCTTTCCAGCTCGTCGCACTGGCAACCTCCGCCTCTTGCCCCCGAGGTTCGTCCTTCCCTTTCCGCCCTGTCTCTCGCCCTCGTCCCCGACATCGCTCGCGTCCTCCGTCTCAAGCCCTGTTGCACCACCACCTCGAGCAACCTGACCGTCTGAAACGTAACCTGCCCGGTGGAAGGGGTGCAAAGGGACGACTGGGACGGCCGAACTCGAGGGTGTAGCTTTCACGACCTTCCCGGGCTACGGAGTTAATATTTATCGAGGCTGCCTGTAATTTTCTTGGGAGTTGGCTGTGGGCTCCTAACCGAGGACGGCAGGATGGGAGCCAAAGGGGAGAGAAAATAATTAAGGTAACTCCGAGACCAGTCCCCGTGTATTTGGCGATACGATACTTTTTTTTTCCACTCTCACCCTCTAAGGTCCCCTGGCCTTGTTACTCCTTCCGCTGTACGAGCAGACTCGCCGTATCGTTTCCGGTTATTGACATTTCTTCGAACCTTTTTGTCCCGATCGACGACGAGTAATCGGGAGCCTCTCGATCGCGAATTTTACGACGCCCCCGCCCCTCTACACACAGAGTACATGCGTGTCTACGTACCCGGAAACCATTCGTGTTTGCAGAGGTAACCGGCGACTCTGTTTTTCTTTTTTCGCTCCCTCAACGGCGTACTTTTCCGCGAGATATCGACGACGCGACTCTCTCCACTGATCCCCCGGTGTTAGTTCGAGCGCGAATCTAAGCCACTCCCCGAGAGAAAGAAGAAAGATCCATCGTGCCGTCATAAAACGTGCGCGAATATGATACACGACCGAACCACCATATCTCTTCGCGTGGCAGCTCGATCTACCGGTTCTACGCCATCCCCCTGTAAATGTTGTTCGTCTCTTTCTTCGCGGGGACTTCGGGAAACTAGTCGACGAGATATCCTTCGACTCCTTTCCCGTCCCGACATCCGACGGATCGATACCTGATATCGACCGACAATTCGTTAAATGAACATCGCTACGGGGATGGTACGTTCATGTTTCGAGGCACGTTCATTTTAAGAATCGTTACTCTGATTCGTGACGCAAATTAGACGAGGCGGATTCTATGGCTCGAAGTAACACGAAAATCGTTGCGATAGAAACGTTCAATTTTCGAATCACGTCTGGGATTCACCTTAAGAGTCATTATTGCGATTCAAATTAGACGACACAGGTTCCACGGCTCGAAATGAGACGAAAATCGTTTACGAATCACACCTGGGGTTCATTTTACGAATTACCGTATCAGAAAGGTTCCTGGTGGCGGAGGGTGCAACGGCGTATCAACAAGTAAGTTGGAGGAATAACTGGCCGAAGGAAGGCGCGAGGCAAGTTGTCGGCTGCTGCTGTTGCTGCTTGCTGCTTGATTTACGACCCTGCCATTGAGCACGAATCCCTTCTGTGTCTTTCTCTCTCTCTCTCTCTCTCTCGATTAATTGGTCCACCCTGTCGCGGCGTTAATTTATAGGCTAGCCAATCGCCTGGTGCGAATTGTCAACAAGTGGCCGATTCGCCACGAGCATCCGAAACCTGGAAACCCGGAAGTCGACGACGTACGGAACGGCTGCACGGTCGTGTCTTTTTCTCTCGGCCAGCAACGACGAGATCCACGGATCCACGGGGCTCTGAGTGTTTACGATCTTATCGATCGCGTCCACGGCGAGGGGGTCGAAGGAAAAGCGAGGGAAAAAGCGACGGTAGAACGGGGAGAAAAGGTGGAAAAATTAACGGAAAAGCGACGTCGGGTCTCGGATCCTCTGGGAGGCCGAAAATGCACTTTTTATCGCGGTACATCTTGTATGCGCCGCGGTATCAGGTCCGCGCATACATATTTCCTAGCACGTTTCCCGCACGTAGCCCGCTCTACGGCCACCGGGTCTTTCCCGTTCTCGATCGTCTCCGACGGCACGGTAAACGTGCAAGGTCGAGCGAGCTCGTGCCTTTACGAAGTATCGAGAAATCAACGAACCGTTTCTCAACGACAGACAGAGACAGAGAGCCCTGGATGGGTTGCTCGTCGACGCGATGTTTTCGTAAAATTCTCCGCAGACCCGCCGTGCAACGATACTGGGAACCACCCTCGCCCTCCTACTCGGGGGGGAAGAAACACACCCGTTCAGCGGCGACGTCCGCTCGGGGGAGGCTTCTTCTCGAAGGTGCACGTAGGAAAGTATATTAATCTAGCCCCTAGCGGGACAGGGTGCGCGAGAAACCAAGCATTTTCGTGACTGTCGTTCGACCAGTGGACGCAAACAGCGAACCGTCGACGGCCCTTCCGGTGGCGTGTTCGAATTAGTGTGCCAGCGCGAATCAGTGTGCGCGACGAGAAGCAGATTAAGGGGTGACGCCTACGCTCGATGGCGACAAAATAGAGGGTAACTTTACGAATCTTTTACGACAATCCTATACGGCCGATCGAAATGAATTTTTTACTACGAATAAAACGTATAATACGCTTTAAGATGAAATATTTTACGCGTACGTCGGGAACGTTCGCTTTCGTCCGTGGCGTGCACACACAGCGTTAACGATTCTATTTCCGACGGCGTTTAAAACAACTTTAACTGCAACAATATCGTTTCGGTAACGAGGCATTGTTGGATTTCGCTCTTCCTAATTTTACGTTTCCCTTCTATTCTATTATACATTTTTTAACGATTGTAATTGTTTGCACTGAAGAATTATTGCTACTATTATATTTACAAAGCATAAATTCCTGTCCAAAGAAATTGTAATTGATAATGTATTGAAATGATTCAAAGGAAACTAGAAATTTTCTTAATATATTTTGAAAACTAATTACAGAAAGACGTGTAGACTATAACGCACAATTTCATTGAAATTTCATTAAAATCGGCAGAGTAGTACAGAGATGCCAGAAAGGCACCGAAGGTGCTCTCTCACACTATGTCAGATCACGCGTACGTGAGCTCGCGGAGTTTCGGAAACACGACAAAGGCAAAATGACGCATGCCCTCTTTCTCGATTCTCCGAAGTTGTTCGAAGTAATTTCGGACCGCGTCATGAGAGTCGAGACAGAAAGGCTCACATTTGCCTTCTTGCTTATGAACAACTAATATCCGACCACCCGTCAACAGGTCTCCACTGGCCTCTGCTGACAGCTGCTGACCACTCTTGGAATTTCTGACAACGTATAACGATTACGACAGGCTACTGTTAGTCTCTCCCAGCCTCTGCTGGCCTCTGCTGACCACCGCTTATATTTCTGACAACCTATAACGATTACTACTGACTTCTGCTAACCTCTGTTGGTCTTTGCTGATCTCTGTCAGCGTGTGCTTGTCTCTGATGAACTTTCCTGGCCTCTGCCGAACGCTACTGACCACTGCAGGTATTTCTGATAATGTATAACGATTAATACTTACTACTACATGCCCCTAAAAGTCTCTGCTTGCCTTTGCAGGTTTCTGCTTGCCTGTGCATGCCTTTGCTGGCCTCTGCTGAACACTGCTGACCACCCCTGATGCTTCTGACATCGTATAACAATTACTACATGCTACTGTTCGCCCCTGCTGATCTCTACTTGCCACCGCATGCCTCTGCTCGTCTCTGCTGACCGCTGTTGACCACTCCTGTTACTTCTGACAATGTATAACGATTACTACTGACTTCTGCCTGCCTCCGATGGACTCTGCTGACCGCTACTGACCACTCCTGTTACTTCTGACAACGTATAATGATTACTACTGACTTCTGCCTGCCTCCGATGGACTCTGCCGACCGCTACTGACCACTCCTGATACTTCCGACAACGTATAACGATTACTACTTGTTACTGCTTGCCCCTGCATACCTCTGCTGGCCTCTGCTGACCACCGCTTATATTTCTGGCAACGTACAACGATTACTACGACTCCTGCCACCCTCTGCTGACCTCTGCCAACATCTCCCGACGTCAGCTGACCATCGCTGACCATCGCTGACCGTTGCTGACAACTTGTGTCATGATGTGATATAATATAATATGTTTATATGTATTAAAGTTTTGTATAATGTAAATCTATGACAATAAATGATATAATTTCAAAGTATTCAATGTGTTTTCATTATTTTTTACCGTCCTTTTCCTCTCCAAATCATTCTCTTACCTATAAGATGCGTACCACCTTCTTCGCAAGTTCACCAGCATTTTAGAAATGTTCCGGGAACTTTGGAAATCCGAATTTGACCTTGACCTTGACCCAGTTTCGAAAGTGGGTCAAGGCCATTCGAATCTTAGAAAAATTCCTGGCGCTTTGGAAATCCGGATGGCCTTGACCCAATTTCGAAAGTAGGTCAAGGCCATTCGAAATTTTAGAAATCTTCGGGCCGACTTGGAAATCCGAATGGCCTTGACCCAATTTCGAAAGTAGGTCAAGGCCATTCGAAATTTTTAGAAATCTTCGGGCCAACTTGGAAATCCGGATGGCCTTGACCCAATTTCGAAAGTAGGTCAAGGCCATTCGAAATTTTAGAAATCTTCGGGCCGACTTGGAAATCCGGATGGCCTTGACCCAATTTCGAAAGTAGGTCAAGGCCATCGAATCTTAGAAAAATTCCGGGCGCTTTGGGAATCAGGATTTGGCCTTGACCCAGTTTCGAAAGTGGGTCAAGGTCACCGGCATTTCAGAAAACGCTCCGGGCACTTTGGAATTCCAGTTTTAAGTAGAGAAACGGTTTTTTATAACTAAGGGAATAATGGGGAGAGGAAAAGAAAGGTAAAAATGACGAGAACACATAGAATTCTTTGCAATTTTATTATTTATTGCCATAGATTTACATTATACAAAGCTTTAATACATATACATCATGTCAGGAGTTGTCAACAAAGGTCAGCAGTGGTCAACAGGGGCCAGCAGAGGTGTGCAGAGGCAAGCAGAGACCAGCATAGGTTATAAGTTGCCAGAAATATAAGCGGTGATCAGCAGAGTCCAGCAGTGGCAAGCAGAGATCACCAGGGGCGAATAGTAGCAAGTAGTAAGCGTTATATGTTGTCAGAAGTATCAGAGGTGGTCAGCAGCGGTCAGCAGAGACGAGCGGAGGCATGCAGTGGCAAGCAGAGATCAGCAGGGGCGAACAGTAGCATGTAGTAATTGTTATATGATGTCAGAAGCATCAGGGGTGGTCAGCAGTGTTCAGCAGAGACGAGCAGAGGCATGCAGTGGCAAGCAGAGATCAGTAGGGGCGAACAGTAGCATGTAGTAATTGTTATACGATGTTAGAAGCATCAGGGGTGGTCATCAGTGTTCAGCAGAGGCCAGCTAAGGCATGCATAGACAAGCAAAAACCTGCAAAGGCAAGCAGAGACTTGTAGGGGCATGCAGTAATAAGTATTAATCGTTATACATTATCAGAAATACCTGCAGTGGTCAGTAGCGTTCGGCAGAGGCCAGGAAAGTTCAGCAGAGACAAGCACACGCTGACAGAGATCAGCAAAGACCAGCAGAGGTTAGCAGAAGTCAGTAGTAATCGTTATGGGTTGTCAGAAATATAAGCGGTGGTCAGCAGAGGCCAGCAGAGGCTGGGAGAGGCCAACAGTAGCCAGTCATAATCGTTATACGTTGTCAGAAGTAACAGGAGTGGTCGATAGCGGTCAGCAGAGTCCAGCGGAGGCAGGCAGAAGTCAGTAGTAATCGTTATACGTTGTCAGAAATATAAGCGGTGGTCAGCAGAGGCCAGCAGTGGCAAGCAGAGATCACCAGGGGCGAATAGTAGCAAGTAGTAAGCGTTATATGTTGTCAGAAGCATCAGAGGTGGTCAGCAGCGGTCAGCAGAGACGAGCAGAGGCATGCAGTGGCAAGCAGAGATCAGTAGGGGCGAACAGTAGCATGTAGTAATTGTTATACGATGTTAGAAGCATTAGGGGTGGTCATCAGTGTTCAGCAGAGGTCAGCTAAGGCATGCATAGACAAGCAGAAACCTGCAAAGGCAAGCAGAGACTTGTAGGGGCATGCAGTAGTAAGTATTAATCGTTATACATTATCAGAAATACCTGCAGTGGTCAGTAGTGTTCGGCAGCGGCCAGGAAAGTTCAGCAGAGACAAGCACACGCTGACAGAGATCAGCAAAGACCAACAGAGGTTAGCAGAAGTCAGTAGTAATCGTTATAGGTTGTCAGAAATATAAGCGATGGTCAGCAGAGTCCAGCAGAGGCAAGCAGTAATCAGGAGCAGTCAGTAACAGTCGCTGTATGGTGTAAAAAGTTGTCGGGAGTTCTGTACTTTTGTCAGCACTGGTCATCAGAGGTCATCAGAGGCAAATAGAAACCAGGAGTAATTAGAAATAATAGGAGTAATAGGAAAGGCAAGTAAAAATACCTGGGCAGTCGAGATTCCGAATCGTATGCCGTTGACGTGAGGTCGGATTTCAGTTGTTCAAGAGCGAGAAGGCAAATGTGAGCCTTTCTCTCTCGACTCCCACGAGGCGGTCCGAAATTACTTCGGGCACCGGATGCTGAATCTGGCATCTCTGGAGTAGTATTCAAATTATCGATACCGCCAGTACGAGGAGCACACGGTTTCGAGAAAAATAATTTATGTATTTAGTTTTTAAGGCCGTGTAAAGATCTTTACTTCCACCCTGATTCATAATGCCATCCATTATTGGACTAGAAAAGCGCTGGCCGTCATTTAAAAATATTTTTGTCGGTCCTTTCAGCAATATTTGCCCTCCTTCTTGATTCTTGATTCTGTTATGCAGCCGGATTATGCAGTCTGACTCGGTTTCAGGATCAATGACAAAGCTCGAGGTCGTCCATTATTCATTGCACCGATTCTTTTATTTATTTCGTATGCACGGTTGTTTATTAACGGGCAAGAATTTACGAGTTTTGGTTCACGATTCAAGCGCGGGGCTAAAAAGTTGAACGGGAACCACAAACTTTGCTTTCGAGGAATTTAGTGTTTCCGTTAAGAGTTTTACACTTTACGTAATTGCTAAAAGCGCTCGAATCTGCTGAAAAGTTCGATATTTTTTAACCGCGAGCAGAATCAACGATTATTTCCATTTGTTTTTTGGTTTTCTTCGCGAATACATTTGCGCTGGGAACATTTATTTTGTATTAAAGTCCCGATCCACGCTTAATCGTCTCATCAAATTATTTATGTCTATTAACTGAAACTTCTGGTTTCCCGATGGCCACTCTAAAACTTTTATTCGATAGTTACCAAATAGCTCTAAATGGTATTAGCAACATGAATCGAAGCGTTATCTAGTTTTAGCATCGTGCTTTCGTCCCCCCATTAACGTTATAAATGGCAACAAATACTCTTTGAACGGACCTCGATACTTCTTTGCTAAATATAAATGCTGTTACTATTTAATTCATTTTTATTCTCATATTCTGCCCTTGTTCCGTACGCCACGACAATAGTAATTAGAACCATTAAGCTGGATTAAACATTTTCTCGTCGTTAAATACGATGTGCTTTTACATTTCCGATGCAATAACAACTTTTTCAGCAAAATGCGATCTCTGCTCAATGTGTCATTTGCTCGATGATGTTTTTTTTTTCGTAATAGGTGCAAACAAAAATATTGCAAAAAAAAGAAATATCATACGTGCATACATCACGGGAAAATATCGTAAAAAATATCATGGAGAGTTTTGTTTTAATCAGAAATTATAGATTGAAACATTTTATACTTTTTTACTTAAGGAACAAATATAATAAATATAAATTGAATAGTCAAGTTTTCAGGAGTGAATCTACACAACCGATCAAATTTCGTTTTTAATTCTCTATATTCCGTTCGAAGAGTTCATTTTTACGAAGTTAGAACCGTTTATTTCTTTGCCGAATAAAATATACAGAAACAAAATAAAAATTCGCTCTTGAAACCCGTGGGAAATATTTTTTAATACTCTGTGCGCGTCTATTTCTATGAAAGGGCCGACTGCAACCACCGTTCCCAATTGAAATGTACAACAGCGCGGGCATAGTTTTATAGTAAATCCTTTATTATTGCCCACTGGATGCGTAGAATCGGCAACAATGACTTTTATACCAGCCATTATAAAGTTATAAAACATAATAACGTATAAAATTCTCTCTCGTGCCAGAGAACCTAAACAAAGTTACCCTGACTATAAAAATGGAACGACCAAAATTGTTGGAAGTTTGTTCACGTAGGAACTTTCTTTTCTGACCAAGAACGTAATTATTAACGAGCAACGTGGCGTCTCGTAGATCTACTACTACGAACTCTCGGTAAGATATCGCTATTTCGTATTTACCTCCACGGGGAACGCTTTTAAATCGATGCTATCTACGTTAACTTTCGCAGAACCTTTTGACTCTGTCCATACACTCTACTCCATTAGCTAAATTAAATGCCCTTGATATCCGTGGTTGCATTTTGTCACAGCTTTGTTTACAATAAATACCAATTTCACAAGTTCGAAAACTGTTTCTATGCTGGTTTCTCAATTCGGTGTATTTCGAGAATCTTATTTCCGACCACTGTCTATCTTATTCATCAACGATATTTCTAAAAGATGTAGCAAGTTTCTTCTTTTACGCAAATCATATTTTAAAGACCTTCGAAAATATACTGCAAAGTGTATCATTGACATTCTTAAAAAAAGAGATTATACAACGTAAGTTAATGAGTGTAAACAGTATAGTAAACTTTTTGTTTAACTCGTCTGTTTTATTCTACAGGAAAAATTTTAATGGGAGATTCTAGAGGCCAAAATAAGTTATTAACAAATAAATTCAAAAATTTCAAATCGTCCTGGAAAAATTATATTTGGATACAGGGGTCAATTACAATCATGTTTGGTCATTACACATACCCCCGAAATTCTACGCATTTTCGAGAAAAAAATTCGAGTAGGTAGACAAATTTTTCAACAAAATTGAAAAGTTTCAAATCGTCCTAAAAAAATTATTGTTAGTTGAAAGGGTCAATTACAATCATTTTTGGTGAATAGACATACCCCAGAAATCCTACGCACTTTCGAGAAAAAAATTCTGGCAGGTGGACAAATATTTCGACAAAATTCAAAAATTTCAAATCGTTCTGGAAAAATTATATTTGGATGCAGGGGCCAATTATAATCATTTTTGGTGAATAGAGATACCCCCGAATTCCTACCCACCTTCGAGAAAAAAATTCGAGTAGGTGTGAGATTTTTCGACAAAATTAAAAAATTTTAAATCGTTCTGAAAAAATTATTTTTAGTTGCTGGGGTCAATTATAATCATTTTTGGTGAATAGAGATACCCCTGAATTCCTACGCACTTTCGAGAAAAAAATTCCTGACCGAAAATGTAATGTCTGACCGAAACAAAAATGTTCTACTGAAATTTTTCAACAAAATTGAAAAGTTTCGAATCGTCCTAAAAAAATTATTGTTAGTTGAAAGGGTCAATTACAATCATTTTTGGTGAATAGACATACCCCCGAATTCCTACCCACCTTCGAGAAAAAAATTCAGAACGGATGGAACTTTAAACGTTAATAACTTTTTAACGAAGCCTCCATCAACAAATTGGTATTTTTGATTTTCGTCCTATTTTGGCCTCTAGAATCTTCCGTTAAAATTTTTCCCAGTGATGGCTGGGGGATGTCTTATTATTCATGTTTCTTGTCACTTTAAGAATACCTCTACTATTGATCTTTTATATAACAGTCTAATTCGACCTCGCTTTGGATACTACTCAATTATCTTGTTCCCTTGCTTTAATTGCTTCTCCACTACCGGTTGAATGTGTTCAGTAAAAGTTTCCCTGATTTATTTCTTGTGAATTGGGTGCCAGTAACAACTAGCAACAATTAGCACTAGTTCCCTTTTAATAATCATTCTACGTTTACCCCATTCAATTACTTTACTTCCAAGCCCTTTAGCTCTATATATTGCCAGGATTAAAACGTCTTACTCGCGAAACTAGCATAATAAATTATTAATTTAAATTACCTTCTCGTCTTCGTTTCGTCAAATATTGATTCTGCAAGTGGTATTATATTGTTGCGATCCAAAATTAAATTTGCAAGTCTCGAGTATAAGTATGTTTGAGTTATAAACATTCAGTCGCGAATAGTAATGGACACTTTCCGTCGCTCGCCAGTAGAGCTACGCTCTCTCACGCGTACTCGACCGACAGTTTGTTTCTACGCCGACTGTCTCGCGCAATTCTATTCTTCGTCACCGCGTAAAACGGAGCTATTGAACGTAACTTATATTAATGTTAACGCCAGTAGTAGATTTGGAAAATAGGACAATTCAATTTCACGGACTGTCGGTGACGGTTTCACGAGAATCCGTCGCAGAGAACGCCGGGAAACAAAGGGGTAACCGTAGGAACGGAGAATTCGAAACGATCGTTGGCGACGACGGTCTGTGGGGCTCTCGAGGTTGTTTGCCTAATAAATTCGTTCGCTCGAACGAGTAATTTGCAGGTCGAACTATTTGTTCGTACGACGACGGAGTCTCTGTCGGTAATCTTTCTTGGTAATCTTTCGAGAAGCGATCGCAAACACTCGCCCGGCGGTCGTCGTAAACGCGCGGGGAAAGAGGCGACGGTCTCGCGACGGTCTCTGATCGCAGTCGACTACGAAACGAAGAAAATTAGCCGACGATTACGCCGCGGAAACCGCGTCTAGCGAGATCGGGCGGTTGCTTTAATCCGTCAGGAGGTACTTCCGTTGCAGTGGCAAAAGATTTATGGGGGCCGTTTTAGACGCGATTAACTACCAGAGAAACGTCTCTGGTACCCTTGATTCGAGCGTTTCGCAACACACGGCCCCTCTTAATGGCTTATATACGCGAGAATCGCGAGACTCAGCCCGGTTACAACCGGCACACTCGGCCAGTACGAGTCTTTAATCAATTATGCAAATGATTTGCGGACTACTGTATCTCTTTCCCCCGTTTGCGAGGACGCGCAATCCCGAGTTTCTCTTTCCCTTTGTGACGGTCGACCTGGCAAACCAGAGTCCCTTCCTATCCCGGTTTCGCGTCGTCGCGGTCTCTTCGTTTGCTCCCGTTTCTTTCCGTTTCCCTCTACGGTCCAGCTTGCGGCTTGTTTATTAAAACTTTCGAATTAACTCGTTTTCTGTTTCCCAACAGGCGTGGCCGTTGTTTAAGCTCTCTCGCCCTCCCGTTCCACCGGATTTCGCGTTTCTGAAATATCAACCCGAAAATCCACGACCACCTTCTCTCGGCGACTGGCCCCACGATCCCTCGCGTTCCCCGACATCATTCACTGTCTCTGTCGACGCAGTTTCGCTTTACACGCGCATAACCTTCCTCCGTATCGTCGGTCCCCGCATCCCCCCGCCGGTTCCTGTATACTTGCACGCCTCGGTCCTCCCTCTAACGAGTTATGTTTCGCGCTCTCGTCGCCAAAGTTCGGGCACGAGATTACCGTGCTGGTCGACGCTCGAGAGCGTCGTAGCCGATATTATGGAAAACGCGGGCGACCCGTGGCCCCCGGTGGCGAAAACGAAGGAGATACGAAGCTGGAAAACGAGCCATCACGACCGTGGCCGCGCACTCGAACCGTCCGGAGTACGGTTCCTTCGGAGGAACGAGATTTAATGCGCGTTCGAGACTCCCTATCGTTATGGTTACCGGAAAATATCGACGTCTCAACGGCGAACAAGCTGCGCCGTATTTATCCTACCGGCAACGGTGAACTCGTATCGTTTGCCATAACAATGGCGAGATTCTTCGGGAAGGAAAAGGGCTCAGATACCGAAATATCCGGGCGAAGTGGAGTGTACCGATAACAGACTTTCGCCCGTGGAACGCGAATACGGACGGTCCCGGGTAAAATCTCCGGGCGAGAGACTATGAGAAACATCCCCCGCCCTCTCCACCCTCTTCGAAACGAACGAGCAAAAAGAAGATTCTAGACGGATGCCCGCGAACAACAAAATTTCCCGTTAATCGCGGTCGCTTTTACCCCGGAAACCGTACTCGATCGTCGACGATAAATTCGTTTCGTGCGATAGCGGATGAAATTTTTCATCGTTTTAGCTAAATTTTCTACGCGTCTGTCGTTCGACGTATAATTTTTCTCGAATCGTAACGTGTAGAAACTGTCGAGGGCCGCGACTTACGAGTCACCCTATGGTTTCGTGCCAACCGAAACTACAATTCGATTCCTCCCGCTTAATTTAGAAGCGGGGAACGTAAATTAGTAGCTGACGTTACATTCTTACTTAGAATAATTAATTACTTTACGAAGTGTACAACCCTTTTCGAATTAATTATATTTTATGTTCCGTCTAGACCGTCCAGGATGTCACTTGTGCTTTATGAAGCTTTACCTCGTTACGGTTCCTGTGATCCAATTAATCGTATTATTCGAACTGCTCTGATAATTTTGCAAACCTTTCACCGAATCATTATCATCGGTTATAATTAAATAATTTTCCTCATATCCTCCGAAGTATATAATCAATCGAATTAGTTCACTAACATTTTCTACGGGACAAAATGGGTCGAATACGCGGAATAAACTTTTTTTTTTTGCAATGCTTCATTTTCGAGATAATTGAATTTGAAAAATTCGGTGGATAAGCACACAATGGAGTACAACTTTAACATTGGTGCAAGTAGAAATATTCGGTATTAATCAGACGCGGCGGACGAATTGCATTGAATCGGTCAGATACCGTACGAAAAAATTTCATTCCACATTTTCGACTCATTTTTTAACATACATTCACTCCCCCTCTCTCTTCCAATCGTACTATAATACTATAAATAAATTATTTCACAATAAATACTCAAAGATTCATAAATTTAATTTAATTGATATTACCTAAATAAAGCACAAATATATATACTGTATAATAAAACGTAACAGTTTATATAGGGTGTTTTAGAAAAATGGGAACAGCACAAAAGGAAACGAATTCCTTGTACAAAGAGAAATGGGAAAATCCTTTGTCACTTGGTAGACTGAAGCTCTGTTTTTGACATATAAGCAAGTATAGTTTATTGATGTCACTCCCGACGCGCGCTATTTATATCCCCAGTTAGTTTCGTGGCACTTGCACACACTCACACGCGAGAAAACACGTGTTCACAGCGATCTCACACACGCAGACTTTAACTGATTATATTTCGAAAACGAAGCCTCAAATTGCAAGTGCTGAAACCCTTATTGATCTATCTTTGTCGTTTCGAAACACTCAAATGTCTAATCTACACTTTTGCCAAGAATTTAGGAAAAATAGGAATTGAAAACATAATATCTGTTAATAAATATTCTAAAGATGCATTCCGAACGGTTGAATGTCTTTTCTCGCGCGTGACTTTATGCCAAAACCATAAATAGGTACTTCCAATAACGATGGAGATTATATTTTGAACTTGATTCATGAATGTGAGTTATTGTTCAGTTTAACGGCGCCAAAACTTCGAATTACACGTTCATGGATATACAGTCGGACATCGAGAAGTCGAAATTGGTGGGAAATAAAGGGTGTTTCGAGTTATAGAAACTTACGTTAGTTTTGTGAACAAAATTTCGACTAAAATTTATAAAATTGAGGAAACAAATTGAAGTATGGAATCAGAAGGAAACAGAAACGAATTACCGTCGCGATAAAAATTAACGAAATGCATTTCGAGTTGAAAAAATAAATTTACAGCTTTGGATTAAAATCTGTTTATTTTTCTGCGTTATCGAGGTTTTACGAAGGAAAATGAATGAACCTGCGACTTATAGAGGCATTCGACTTAAGGAGGTCAAGTTATAGAAGTCCACCTGTATCTGATTCTCAACATGGATTTGTATCTGGCAGATCCACGATTACAAATTTAATGGCATTTAGTAACTTCGTTTCTACCGCTCTTAATGTAAGTCAGCAAGTGGATGTTCTATTTGCAGATTTCAAAACGGCCTTTGACTGGCTCGATTATGGCATCCTTGAAATTAAATTAATCCATTTTTGCTTTCGTGGAAATCTTTCAGCTCGGATATGCGACTACCTTTTCAATAGATTTCAAGTTAAACGGGTTGGAAATAATTTACCTCGACAAATTAAAGCAATGATCTGATGTTCAACGCCAGTATTTAAAAAATACGTTAAATTTCCTTACTACGGGGACGTATGAAATAAAATTTCGAACAACGTAACGAAACGTACCAACCAGGTGGCAATTAAAAATAGAAATATAAACAGAACATAAGTGAAAATAACAATCATATAATCTGACTGACAAAAAGCAAAAATAAACTCAGTAATAAATGGAGCGGCGCAATAATAAATCTTGAAACGAAATAATAATCAAACAAAACAAATAATTAATGCACTCTCGAAAACACGTATAAAATCATAAATAAATGTAAAAAATACATCCTAAAAATTAAAATAGCTTTTGCTTTATTAATTGTACTCTGATTCTGCAATAACATATAAAATGAACTTTTAAATTTGTTAATTTAATATTCCAGCGTTTAAATTACATGTTTCTTTTTATATTTGTTGCAGCACAAGCTTCGAAACATAAGCTCGTAAATAGAGAAAAATAAAAGGTGTTGCATTCTGTATAAGTTTGAACGTCTCGGTAAAACATTGTCAAGTACACCATTAAAGGATACAACTCGTATTTTTGAATATCATTTCCAACAAAATAAATACTTCAAACAGCAGAATACTTTGTAGGTGTTCGATGTTTTCCAGAAATAATAGTTATAAATTTCTTTTGAATTTTCACATTCTTCGGACGTTGTCACAGCAACACACGCATATGTAATTTTATGATAAAAGAAAATAAAAATAAAAATAGAAAATAACTAATCTTTTTCTCCAGAGAAACTATGTTTTTTGATAAGTTATAAGCAAATATCCGCACTCTTTGCCCGATTCAGGTTACCACAGTGGTACGTTCTGAAAATGGATGAGATTTTATTAAATTTTATCGCATAGCTGGTCACAAACACGGAGTTTTCTCTGTTCTTTATCCGTTGCGATTTAAATCTATGGTTTTAACTTCGCGTTAGTGGCAGAAGTCTGTGATCGATGTATACGGTCACGGTTCTTTTGATAAACTTCGACCACGTTATAAAGCAGTTATCTGGCATTAACATTCAGTTTTTGTCCGCAGCTTTTAACCAATGGTCCGAAAAATAGGAAAGCCATCCAAAGGGAATATCGATTCACGTTTCATGGGGGAAGATTTTTATTCCAATGTTTGCGTTCCAAGCTCCACGGAATATTTCAAATCTTGCTATTGTTAACAAATACAGCGTGAAATGTAAACGTCGCAATGGAGAAATGTCTGTTTTCGTTTTCGTATTTAAATTTAGAATACCATCGTAAGTTATTCCGTCTATTTCTAAATAATTTCTAAAATGCTCAGAGACAGTATCGTATGACTCTTTAGATCACTGCATCAACTTCAATTCTGTCTGTACTTCCACTATCGTTTGCCAAGCATTTTTCCACGTGACTTTCCATCAAATTTTCATATTCTACGGTGACCTTATCTTTCTCGTGAGCTTCACAACTGTTGCAATATGCACACAGGGACCTAAGAAAGCAGGTAACTGGAGACCGTGTAGGCCTAAATTATTGTCGATTGCTTGTCGTGCACGTTCTTGCAATTCAACTATTGTTTCGTAAATTATTTGAAATTTCTGATGAAACTTTTATAAAATATTAATACATATAAATTAAGCCTACCATTGTTTCTTTTGCTAGCAGGTGGTTTTTATGCCATCAAAATTTTGGAGGAATTACAATATTGTTTTAGACTAAGCGTCTTATCGGCTTTCGGTTCCACGCTAAAAGCTTGGAGAGTGAATATGTTAATACAGATTTCGATTACTTTTCCCATTTTGTGGATATATAAAATTTGTTACATTTTAAATAAATATACGAAAAATCACAGATCTACTGCCTGATAATTTTTCTTTTTATAGATACTTTGATGTTTATAAATCGTAACATTTCGTCACTGTTGTATCGAAATTATTCGTACGTTTCAAAGGTATCGCAGTACTCGATTTAATCGATGAAAATCAAATTAAATACACAAATGGTCAAGTTTTGAAAAATGCACTGATTTTTATATTTAACATCTATAGGTATTGTAATAAAGTACTTTTCATTAGTAATATTTTATACATAAATGTTTGTATCTTCTGTACTTCGAATTTTTCAGTTTCGTCCCATTCATTCAAATAATGTACGCCCATGGGAGTGAATGGATTTCGTTGAAGTCCCTTTCAGCCTTCGATTCAACCATAGAGCGTTTGAAAGTCAAATAGTGGCCATAGTCATGCAAAACGTAATCTGATTATTTATTTATGATTATAATTTGAAAGTAATTACACGGTAGTTATCGTGCAACTACCGTGTAATTACTTTTAACGTGTAATCATATTCGTAAATTATTAAATCGCGTAATTACCGTGTATCTACCATGTGATTACTTTGAAATCATATTCGTAAATAAATAATCGGAGTATATTATGCCCAACTCTGCGACTGTCCATCTTCAACATATTTTTTAAAAATATTGGACTGGGTCAGTGATAGTTTTAAAAGTATTTCACTTTAAAATTAATAACGACAGTTTTTAAAATAATGAATATAGACTAAAATAACAACTGTTATGTGAGAAACTTTATCTTCCAATTATCAAGAGAATTTATGGGTAAAAAAGGATATCGAATGTCAAGAATACTGCACAATATTTATTTCGAAATCTGATTTCTCACAAATATCCATCCATCCAATATAATTTACGAATCTGGTTTGATTGCATTGGATATTATGTTAAATTCTTGTATGTACACCTTGTTGGCTTCAGGAGCTAATAATTATTCTGGTGCTTTGCAGAACAGTATCTTGCATATAATATTCTCCGTGAGTGGAAGGATTCTGTATTAATCAATAGTTGTCGCTAACAGATGCCCTTTTAAGTGCTTAATATCGACATTGATCGGTTTAACTCTACTAGAAGTCATTCACATACTACTTTTTTACGGTCAAAGTCTGCAGAAATGTACAGGTGGTCTCAGAATCGAGATAGTCAGAGGGAAAGATATTTAAAAAAAATAGAAACAGTGTGATATTGGATGGATAGATTTTAATAAGAGAAAGAGTTCTAAACAATGTGACAATTTCCAGTAATTTTCAATCGCAAACTCAGTACAATTGATTGTATTAAACCGTTCTACGAGTCAATCTAATTCATTCGCTCGAGATGCACAAACGATGATCCGTCAACTTGGTGCTTCAGAAGAAATAACGAATAAGTATTGAAACCAGGAAATGGCAGACATGCATTTGACGTATGGACTATGTTAAATGTAAATCAACAGATGCAAGACGTCTGTATGGGAATTGTTCCCCCTCCAATAGACGTCTGTCAAACAAAAGAACGTTCCAGAGAATGCAGGAATGTCTCTCAGATACAGTTTTATTTAAAAAAAGTCAGTCTCGAGGGGAGGATTATGAATCACGTTCAAGAAAATGATGGGACCCGGAGAATAAGTAGCGCCGGAGAGTTTTGCAAGATAAACCACTTTGTCCTTAACGGATAATTAACGAAGATAATTTCTCTCTGAATTAACTTTTTATACTTGGTTGTTGCGTACGTTTATCGCCAACCGGTGTGTTTTATTCGTCGTAATATTTATCTAGGAAGCTATATTTAGCGGAAACGAACAAAAATAATTTTCGATTAAAACGTCGATTCGAAGTTGACGTACTTTTTAAAGATCGTTCTCTCCTGGTGCCTCGAGTCTGAAGGATGCAGAAATTCTCAACTCTGAACCGTACTTTCCGATCCTACGCGCCGTTAAACACACACGAAATTACAACATTGTAGTTTAAAATTAGAACTTTTGTTATTTGTAGCGGCACTATTTATCGGTGACGGGGCCATGATTCCAGAATTTCCGCCCCGGAGGGAACAATTACGTCCCCGATAAATTTAATAATTCCGGTGGTTTGACTTGAATTCCATCCTGATCTAAACTGTACGTCGAAACATCAAACATTGGAAACCTGAATTCCAATAGACAATTTGTCGCGTACAATTCAATGGTAAAAAATATCGTTGAAAAATTTCCGATAAATAAATTTAATTCTGAACTTTTCGTTCGAAAGAATTCTACGATCAATTTAATAAACAGATAGAATTTACGGTATTCGTTTCGACTAGTAAGACATCAAATTGATCCAATTTACTTAATTATTTCTGTTCTCGTATACATTTATTGCGAATAAAGTTTATCGTGTTTGCGAGCATGATTTATTATTTAATAAATAATCAGCTCCACAAACTCCGGGAGATCTAATAAAAGGAAAGATCTCTATTGCTTCTCCGCGTGTGTTCTCTTCTACGTTTCCGTCTAAAATTCCGGTAACGACTTCATGCAGCGAGGCCATTTTCCGTGTACGGGGTTTCAAGAGCTCCTGAATGTTTAACGCAGAATGCATCGCGTTTTAATAAATTAGGACACAGAAACATTTTCGAGCCATTGACAAATATCATATTATCCGTACGAACCAATTGTTTTAACTGTTTAAAATTCTTGTTTCTTTACAACGATGTTCAAATAAACTGTGAGACTTGTTTTAAAAAAATCTAGATGAAATTCTAAAAAAATTCGATGTAACAAAAATTAATCCTAACAATTCAGGATTAACCGTGAACGTTTTGTCTCTCGAAACCAAATGTGAACACGTCAAATTAAATGTGAAGTGTCAGACGTCCAATTAAATAAAATAACCGAGGTATAAATTCATAATGCTTCGCTGCAATTCCTTACAATCCACGAACCAACGAAGGAACAGTATCATTTAATTCTCGAAGATTGTCTAAAACCTTGTAACACGACTAATTAAATAAATTATAAAACACCCCTCACAGACCAAAAGTCAGACGTCAAATGAAATAAAATAACTTAATAATGAATTTATAATACTTTGTATAAAACATCGTGCTGAGAGTAATTAACTAGACTGGAACGAATATGTAAAATTTCCGATGTACAGCTATAATTCTATTAACGGATTGGTTAATTTCATTGGGAGCTTTTCTTCGAACACAAATCTTACCTGTTTCCGTCCGGAATAATGGGACTGCAATTCAGTTAAACCTATGACGACCACTTGCAACCCTTACAACACCGATTAACCTTTTAACTGTTGCACTCGAGTATACTTGAGCGCGGGTAACGATATTATTCTAGACGCTCGAGTCGCGGAAAATTCCAAGTACATAAACTTGTTGCCTTTTGTGGAGATTCTGCAAGAGTTTTCACGCGTTGTTCGTAAATACGATTATTACAAACTAAACGGCGAAGTTAAATTTCGTTAATGCCAAAGTTCTTTATTCACCGAGGAACTAAAAAGATTAATTTCCAATATTAGATGTTAAAGAAAGCAAACCTAGATAGGATTCTTGAATTTTAACAAGCCTGTACGAATAAATTCAATGATATTTACTATCTTAACGATAAAAAAAAGAATGCAAAGTCTTTTTTACAGCATTGATAGAAAGTTTTCTGAAAAAAAATCTTGCACTTTATTACGGTTGTAAATACTTCCATGGCCGTGAAAAGAATATCTGTTCCCGCGGTAACAATAGACTCCCTTTCAAAATGGATCAATCGATTCTTTACAGCTCCATCCCAAGATCGTACCAATTCTGCAAAGAGTCGTTTGCAAACCCTAGAACATTTAAATACAGAAGAGAAGCACTCTGTCGAGGGAGGGGGGGAAAAAAAATCTGCACTCGGTTTCACGATATTTTCCATTTGCCTAACGATGCTTTCACTACAACTTCCTCCATAAAACATCGTATCAAAACAACGGAGAACCCACTCGTGTAAAATCATACGGACATCTTCAAATTCACAATGACGAAAGAAAACTGCCGGCTGGGCCTTATATTTAATATTTATTTAATTATTGGCGTAGCAAAAATGCGATCAGCTCGAATATATCGGAATGCTAAATATAATTCCTATCGATCAAATCGTCTCATCAGCCACGAAACGCGTTCATGAATTTTTAGCAAGCCACGGTATCTAAATCAAGTTTCTTACATTTTTAATAAAACTGTGATACGAAAGGAGTGCTAAAACCCTCGATTAACCCTTGTTTCAGCGCCCTTGGTGTTATTTTCGTAAAGATGGACTCGTTTGGTAAATGCCAGTCTCGAGAAGTCGTAGATTATCAAACTTAATGGAAAAACAATGGGCTATAGATATCTTCCCTCGAACATCGATGCTATTTTTGATCAACTTAGGCATGCTCAATATTTTACGACCCTCGGTCTCACGTTCGGGTTTCATCAAATTCCAATAGAACCCTCGGATGGTCTGAAAACCATGTTTTCCATTCCTGAGGGACACATCGAATATACGCGGATACCTTTCGGATTAAAAAACAGACCCTCGCACTTTCAACGCTTAATGAATAACATATTAATCAGTTTAAACTATAAGCAATGTATTGTACACATTGATGACATTATGCGTCGTGGTTCGAACGAGTATAATAAAAAATTAGTTACGTTATTAATAGATTCATAATTTTGCTTCGAATCAAAGAACAAAAAGATGATGGGATCTTCGAGCTCACATATATTTTTATTAGAAATTTCTACTGCCAGAAAATATTACATATATTATTAACGTTTTAAAATGGCATAGAACTCAGTGAGTCAGTATTCCCCAGGGCGCAAAAATACTTAGGCACAGCTGGCTGTTGGTAATTACTCAAATAGTCGTTCAAAACTGTGGGAACAATCAAGGGATACTGCAACATATAATTACGGCGGTCAACTTCTAAAGATAAATACGGACGATAAAATACCCGAGTACAGAATAATGGAAACGGAGAAAGTATACGAGGAATACATTTTCCCAGGAAAATGCAAAGGCAAGCTGCAATTCCCTTCTAATTATGTTTTACTGTACGGAGTATCTCCTTTGAAAGAAAGTCAAAATGGAAGATTCTTTCTCTCGAGGTGGTAAATATTTTGATAAATAAAAACGTCTCTTCGAGAAGTTGACTTTTAAAAAAACTTTCAGCAATATTATTTCAACAATGAAAACAAGAAACTTTTACATAACGATTCTTATAATTTGTTTCTGTTACACTTGGATTAAAGTCACAAACTGGGCAAAATGTTAATGAATTTTACAAGTTCGTTCTGCAATAGGTATTGCATATTTTTAATTATTTTATTAGACTACAGACTGCCCTGAAAATTGTACGGGTATCATTTCACACCTAATCAATTTTTTATTTTTAAAATCTAGTTCATTGAATATAACGAAGCTACTGTTTTATAACAGAGTTGCTGAAAACTCTCCGTTTATATCATTTCATAGCAACGAGTACGATACGTATAGGTTACACGTGTCATAACTGAATACGAGCCTGACAATTTAAATGTGAGTACGTTGAAACGCGTGCACCTATCTAAACATACTTCTAACGGTGACTAAATAATGGTTTGTCAATTTAAATTTTGATACGTCCAAACACATGTTCTATCGTCGCGTTCAAATTGACAACGCGCGCGATGCGATGTCACATTTGTCGGTCGTATTGTTTGAAACTGAAACCAGTTTATCCTTTGTTGTATCGCACGTAACAACAATTTTACGGAGTTATTGATTTTCGAAGCGCAAAACGCCTGTTTTATGGAAAATACGTAATATTGTTAAAATGTAGAAAAGCGGTTGGACGAAAAAAATACAACGAATTGTTTAAATCCATTCAAGAAGTTTTACAGTGGTAATGGTTTCGCTGAAAAAAAAATGGATAAATTTGATTCATGCCGTTTACAGTTTCGGAAAGTTACGTGTCTTTTTATTTTAATTTTCTTCTATTTTTCTCTTCCTTTCGCACACGAGAGTGAAACATTTCTAAATAAAAGATACTAACAATGTTCATCCAAATAATAAAACCATTTTTTGTCGCAATACGCGCAACATTCCTAACAAGTCAAAATATTATTCGTGATTACAAGCATTCGTTCGGAAAGTTTTAATTCACCGAAAATCCAAAATTCTAGCCCGGGTAGGAAATACTCCGACGATTCGAACAACGTCGATATTTAAAAAACAAATTTACGGAAAAAGAGCAAACCATTTGCTTAAAAAAACAACAAATCCCTACTATTGGAACAAATTAAAAAAATCGTACGTTTAATGGTCGCGGAGGTAAAAATTTTTTTGTCGTTGCGGCGTCCGTAAAAATCGACGAAGGCTGTCAACTTTGAGTAAAACATATTTGAATTTGAACGAATTCGCTGACATTTCGGGGGCGCGAAAAGTGATTGATTTATAGTGAAATGACCAAAATACTCTATTGCACGTGTTCCCAATTAATTTTCAAAATCGATTCTCTCGAAAAACGAAACATCGTAGACGAACAGATTTCTATTTTATATTATTTACTTATCGCGCCGTTCGTCTTGGGACACCGTGTAGAGTTCCACGATCGTGCAGGACAGACGGAACGAAAACACGAGGTTAATCGTGGTAATTTTTTAAACGTTCAGCGATAACAGCCTCGCCCCGTTGCATCGTTGCACCGTTGCATACGTAAATGCAGAAATATAGAATACCCGAACGAGCACATTTTCTGTTTATCAGCGCACGGGGGGTAGCTTTTAACGGCTAAACGGTCGCGACGAGCGACATTTCGGGAAGATACACGGCATATGCGTCGAAATATTCGACCCGTAGCCCGCTTTTTATAGAATCCGATAGCTATAGCGGTTCTCGTCGAATATTTCTATCGGTTCGTGACGCTCGAATAGAAATAAATCTTCGTTAGGGCAAAAGTCAGCCAGAAAATACGCGACTTAATGTCATGGGTCGCGAATGCATTATTCGTGTCGTTTTCACGAGCTGCCATCGTCTCTCTGTTATACGTTTCTCCGCCATTGTTCCTTCGCGCGGAATTGTTTAATCTCCCCTGCTTGCCCCCCACACATTTTTCCGATAAGGAGAAAAACATGAACGACTTTAAAATAAGTTGGGAAAATATTTAACAAAAACAGAGCATCGTTTCGAATTTCATATTTAGAGGGGAGAAACCAGCCCTGTGATTTGGGGGATGGAAACATGTTTAATTCAATGACTACGGAAACTCTGAAAATTAAACAAATTGAAACAATTTTAAAAATAAATTAATCCTTTAGAATATTTGAAAAAATTAATATTTCAGTGGCCATTTTGCTCCGTGAAAATAAATTAAAGCCCTCGACAAAGGATAAAAATATTTTTCATATTACAAAAAATAATTGGCTTCATGCTTTGCTCGCAGTTTTTATGAGATTATGTTCTTTGACGTATTAATTTTACAAAACAGATGGAGCAACGTTCAACACATTTTTTAAAACAACAGTTTATACGGTTACATCTGTACTCGAATAGCACATAATTTTGTAACATGAATAAGTTTCCAACCCCTACATTTGTAGAGTGTTATTTGTTTGTACATACTTGCTACGTTTTATTAAAATTAACACCTCGATATAGTGTTTTGTGAGGCAGTTACATGTATCAAAAAACTAATAACCAACATATTTTACATTTTGCACCATTTTTCACCGAAAGATAAATATTCTTCTTAATTGCCATTTCATCGAAAAAGCAGTTTTTAATTACAACGATGACACGGTACGTTTGAAGCACCATAACAAAGAATTTTCAACTATTTTTAATTTTATATTATTCCCCGCTTTTGTAGCAGTTGTCAAAGGTATTTGGCAATATACATATTTCGATGGAGCTTTAAATCAGAAGTGAGCAGACATCGAACAAATGAATTTAAAAAGTAAAATTTATTTTGGTTGTACAATTTAAACTGTAAATTATCCTTTATTCGTTACTCGTAAAATGTTTCGTATCCGTTGGAGAATTTTGCCCATTTCTGGTTTAAGTCCAATGATTAATTTAGCCGTATCATACTTCTCCGTTTCTTTTCCTAATAAGAATCCTTTAGACAATTCAGACGAGTGCTTAAGGTCGTTACCTTCCCGCATAATAAAATTTCTACCTATTAACCGGAGACCTGGCGCGTTACTCGAGTATCTGCTTAGAGTCTTCTTTTTTCATTGTACTTTTCATTTTTATCAGTCCTTCTACTGCAAACGATGAGACACACTTCTACGAAATAATTTAGTAATCATGTTTGAGAGATCGATTTTGTTTCACGTAAATTTCAGTAGGATTCCAAAATTAGTTTCCATCAATTTTCCACGATTATGGTCACTTCGTTTTGTTTCTAAAAAGCAAATTTAATCGCATATTTCTGAAACGACCTTGCCATAATTGAAGGCCACAGAGCAACAGATGGTGAACTGTTTGAATGGTTCAGACATGGTAGTATCAATGCAACAGTCGACTAGGTCACCAGACTCGACACCATTAGGCTACTTTTTGCGAGTATGCATAAAAAGCATGGATTACCATTGCACACACAGCTCAAGAAAACATGGGAAGGCAAATCACCGTTCATTCATTTCATAGTAGATTGTAATATTTACGAATCTAACATATTTCTTTTTCTCAAATCTCTCTAACATGTATTAATTTCTATACTTCAAATTGCGAGCCTAAAACAGATAAACTAACATCAATTACAGTTCGTAAAAAATGTTCAAAGCATGCTTTCCCTTTGAACATGATTAACTTCGAATAGACGATTGATTTTGTGGATGATTTTGCTGATCCATTACAAGTTGCAAACTACTTTACGTCTTTAGAAGTAGAAGACAGTTTTGCGACTGGTGAATGCATTTTTAATGTCGAGGGTGGATAAGTCGACTTACGCTGCAAGGGAAAAGCTGTGAAGTTTTGGAAAAGCAAAAGAAGACAAATCGATCACTTATTAATATTTAATAAAGTATCACTGGATTAAATTCTTGTAGCAGTTGCGTTTTGTAGACACAAAAATGGGATTTATCTTTCGAATAATCTTTCTCCTCGATACCTCCCATCATTGTGGAAATATTCCAGAAGCAAGACAAATCTGAATCTTTTTCTAGAGACGATTTCACCCTCTCAAAACCGAAATTCCGCACCAACGGAAAAGAGTTTCTTGTCTTATGAGCGAGCAACTCTGCTTCCACAGGAATATTCAAAATTTTCTGAATTTCCGGCCTCGTGAATTTCCCTCGTAAGTCGTAGTATTGATTCGCAACATTGCATACTCGTGCAAAGCAAGCATGTCAAACTTGTTCTGACGCGTAGGCCAATTTGCACTTTCGGAATAATCAACATTATTTTATGCAACATTTTCCAGAAAGTTCTGATCCGTCCGTTATTTCGACGTCGAATGGAATATAACATAATACCATAAATTGATAAAAGTGGCTGTTGATATAATTAAGTCGAACTTTATAGTAGAGCAAGGTTTAATTATATTTTTACAGTTCCTCATTAATTTCGAAAAGCGAGTAAACAATTTTAATCACCGAATTCGTAAGGAACCCTGGGTGACAAGTTCGTCCAAAATATGTTCGAGGAAAGATCAGTGCAACAGAGGGTTAACGAGCACGTCGTTGGATTGGTCCCATCGCTAGTTTTAAGACGTAATTAGGAGAGGGGGTGGAAGGTGCGATAGACAAGAGTGGAAGGAAAGCGTTTGCTACGAAAATGGGCGCAGAATAATTGTTGGCGAAGTTCCGCGTCGATTCCAGGATGAATCGGGAATTGGCTGACCAAGATCCGACGAACTGCACCGGAAGTCGGCCGATGAATCGGACCGAAGGAACTTCCCATCGAATTAGAGAAAAGTGTTCTCGTGGCGTCCCGCGCACACCCGCTACGACAAAGTTCTCCGTTAATCTCCTGGAAACCCCTACGGGTCTCGATTTATCGACGATATCCGATACGCGAAGCTTCTTCCCCCGATTTATTCCACCCCCCGCCCCCGGCCCACCTTCTTCTACCGTCCTACGGCGTTCTTTCGTGCCCCACTACAACGTCGTCCCGTCTTTTCTCGAACCTTTTGTCTTTTTCGTAATACATTCGGATCAGACGTTTCATAATAAATCCGTTGTCTCTACCAGAGAACTGTATTATACCTAATATATTACCTTATGGACTCTCAAGATCTTACACATTTATCCCCACCGATTCCTTTCGACGTATCACCGACGATGATCCGCGTTACGTATGTATAATAATATCAAAACAGAAAAATAAAATTTCTCTGGGCACACGTTATCGTCGTAAAGTTTAATATCATGGCGGTAGTTTCTGAACTCGTCAGCAGAGGGGTCGCTCTCTCACAAGTGCTCGACCTATTCTTATATACAGGGTGTTCAGCCACCCCTGGGAAACATTTTAATGGGGGATTCTAGAGGCCAAAATAGGACGAAAATCAAGAATACCAATTTGTTGATGAAGGCTTCGTTAAACAGTTATTAACGTTTAAAGTTCCGACCGTAACTGACCAAAAATGCTTGTAATTGACCCCCGCAACCGAAAATAATTTTTTCAGAATTAATTAAAAATTTTTTTTGCGTCGAAAAATTTAGGCACGTAACCCTGTCGATTTTTCTTAAAAGTTCCTTTTTCATTTTTAGTAATTTTGTTCAACGCCCTACAGCAAAGTGGTCTAATACTTTTTTGTAGGTATCCATGAGCTCTACTTCAGAAAAAAGTTTCATTTAAATATATTCATTATTGTAAGAGTTATGGCTGTTTGAAAATTGGACCATTTTTATGAGGTTTTTCTCATTTTGCGGGGTGAAGGATCAACTTTCCGAATATTTTTATGATTGCTACATATTCTACACTAAAATACGCGGCGTTTGGCTTTTTGAACATTAAAATCGTCCAATCCGTTCAGAAGTTATAACGTTTTAAAGATCTGCATGAAATTTCAGCCAAGCATTTCTGGCCTCACATTAGATTTTCGGTAAACAATTTTTTTCTCGAAAATGCGTAGGATTTCGGGATTATGTCTATTCACAAAAAATGCTTGTAATTGACACCTGCAACTAAAAATAATTTTTTTAAAACGATTTGAAATTTTTTAATTTTGTTGAAAAATGTCACAACTCGAATTTTTTTCTGGAAACTGGGTAGGATTTCGGGGGTATGTTTGTCCACAAAAAATGATTCTAATTGACCCCCGTAGCCGCAAATAATTTTTCCAGAACGATTTGAAATTTCTGTTTCTCGCCGAAAAATTTAGGCACCTACCCCCTGTCGATTTTTCTTAAAAGTTCCTTTTTCATTTTTAGTAATTTTGTTCAACGCCCTACAGCAAAGTTTTTTAATACTTTTTTGTAGGTATCCATGAGCTCTACTTCAGAAAAAAGTTTCATTTAAATATATTCATTATTGTAGGAGTTATGGCTGTTTGAAAATTGGACCATTTTTATGGGGTTTTTCTCATTTTTCGGGGTCACGGATCAACTTTCCGAATATTTTTATAATTGCTACATATTCTACACTAAAATACGCGGCGTTTGGCTTTTTGAACATTAAAATCGTCCAATCCGTTCAGAAGTTATGATGTTTTAAAGATTCGCATGAAAATTCAGTGAAACATATCGATGGTATGGTCAGACATTATATTTTCGGAAAAGAATTTTTTTCTCGAAACTGAGTAGGATTTCGGGAGTAGGTGTAATGACCAAAAATGATTGTAATTGACCCCCGCAACCGAAAATAATTTTTTTAGAACGATTTGAAAAATTTTTTTTTCGTCGAAAAATTTCAACACCTACTCGATTTTTTTTCTCGAAAGTGGGTGGGATTTCGGGGGTATGTCTATTTACCAGAAATGATTGTAATTGACACGCGCAGCCGAAAATAATTTTTCCAGAACAATTTGAAATTTTTGAATTTAAATTTTTTAACGGAGCCTCCATCAACAAATTGGCATTCTTGATTTTCGTCTTATTTCAGCCTCTAGAATCCCCCATTAAAATTTTTCCCAGGGGTGGCCGAACACCCTGTATACACTCAACTGAAAGGCTTACAGTGGTGAGTCACTAGCAGGCTCCTGCTTTTTCGCTTGCTTCCATATAAATTACACGTTTTTAGATACATGACAAGCTTTGTAAGCCTCGATGATCTGGCATAGTGCGGGGAAGTGGAACGAGATGTCCCCGGTGCACCCGGAGCTCCGTCTGGCATCTCTGGGACCGAGTAGCAACTTGAAGGGAATTACTTCCTGCAAATCGACCGTCTCGAGTTGCGAAACACGACGACTCTCGTCCGTCGTTTCTGCGTGGGAAGATAATACGAGTTTGTCGACGACGTTGCGTAAAGGTCAATATCGACTGAGAACGGTCACTCACATCGAACGGGGTACGTGAAATTGTCCGGTTCGTGCGTTTTGCGGTCGAAAAAATGACAGTGTCTTCGTTCGTTGGAAATAACATATGGCCACGTGTCGTGAACGCAACCGGAACTGTCGAATTGACCATGTCCGCGGTCGCGGCGACGAAAAAGCGAGGTATCGGAGAATCGTTCGAGCCGGACTAGCTCCTCGACTCATTACTTTGAATTATTCGAATAATATTTCCCTGTCTGGCAGAGAAATCAATGCGTCTGCCCTAGCGATGCATAATTCATGACATAGTATCGGACAGATCGAAGATTAATAGGCCTGATCAGACGCTCTCTAATCGAGCGCTTACCGCCTACTTTGTCTCTCTCTGTCTTTTGCTTTCCACCCACTCGTCTCTTCCTTCTGGCCTTTATCTCGTGCCGAAGCTGTCTGGCATCCTTGTTCGTTCCCCGCGGTGAAATCGATAGGTCGCCTCGGTAGGGGGACGGATTCGAATGATTCCGAGAGCCACGAAGATTCAGGATTCTCCACTCTCACCTCCCCCTTCGAAGGGATCTCGTTCTTTCTTTCACGGGGCCTGTTTGACGGACGAAAGTACCTTAAAAGGGTAAGTCCTCAAAGGTCGCGTTAAAGCTCGGAGTCTGGAGGCTCAACCTTCGGGGATGAGTCTTCAAAACCCGACGCACGAAGCTCGAGGTTCGAACTTAAAGCGCTGCACCGTTTACGGGCTCGAACCGTAAAGCTCTGATAATTCTGAGAGATCGAAACGCAAAGAGCTCGGTACACTTGCGTGCATTCGTATCGCTGGGGGGGACAAATTTTATTTCCGGAGAACGAATTTCAATTCTAGATTCGTTCGTGAACTAGCTTAACGTTAACTACTCTATACTTCCCTCGATACTAAACATTTTTATCAAACGCACAAGTGAAATCAGGCGGCAGAGTTAAACGACTCACGCTGCAGAATGACCTCTTCCTAGGTCTTTCGTTCGTTTTATTCGCGAGTCTCGTATCTCGGGTTCGCGAAAACTGGAGTACGAATTAATCGTCGACGCGCGCGTAGAACCGCGGCTACGGTTCGATTTTTCGAGGCACTCGTGCTCCCAACGCGGGCGGCGTTCGTCTTCGATAATCGCGGCGGATTAAAAAGTTGGAAACGATTCCTCGCGGGAAGTTTTCCCGCGTACGGTGCTCGGTACGCAGACTGTCGACGGTGCAGCGCCCCGTGGACCGTCGTCGTCGTCGTCGTCGTTCGACGCGCATTATCCAATTAAGCGGGCACGATCGTTAAAATCGCTCCGCGGTAATGGTTAACGGGCAAAACTGTTTTTAAGCGAAATTACGCGCGAAACTCCCGACGGTGGGCTTACCTCGAAGGGAAAGCAACTTTTGCAGCGGATAACTAGGAGACGAGCCAATAAAAGTTTGTCCTCGCATAATACGAGAAAGAAACAATTTTGGCCGTCGCGGCCAGGACCTAATTGAGACGAGCACGTACAACCCAATAACTTTCGAGTTCGACTCCGGAAATTAAATGACGTGACGCAAAAGCCAAGCGTCCGACGATGGAGGGGCGGGAGGAGCAGGAGGGTGGAAAAAAATAGCCCGAGAGACGGAGTTTAAAAGGAACTGCGAGGCAAGAAGATGGAATATCGCGCGTTTGGCTCGAGTTAACGGAACTTGCGAGAGACGAGTCGAGAATACATTGCGACGACGACGACGACGACGACGACGACGACGCGATGGAAAAACTTTCGCGACGCTGCATAGCGAAAAACGGCGATTTCGGTTTTTCCTCGCGACCGCGTTACAATTTACCGGCTGCTTCGCGAAGAACTTTGACTCTTTCGGCGAACGAACGGTGTCTTTCTTTCTTCGTTAATCGAACCACCGTAGAGCGCTCTGGCTTCGACGGAAACGGAAAACGAGATACATACTTGCGTCGGACAATTCGCGGAGTTTCTCTATCCCCTCCCCCCCCCCCATCCCGCCGCCCGGTCTTTCTCTATCACGAACGCAAAACGTACCAACGGGAAAGTTTCTCGAGACGTTATCGGGTGTTTCCGCGAAGAGGAGTTTCAACCGTGCTATTCTGTACGACTTTGAGACGCTGACTCGGCTGGAATTGTCGGCAATTTACCCATTACCGCGAACGAGACGCTCGGAACGCTTAAAACGCTTAAGAGCGTTAAAAGTGTCGCCAACGGAGAATCGATGACGATTACCCTTCGCGGTTTATAAACGAGCCGACGCCGCGACGGCGTTGCCGAGTCTCGAAGAATAATAGAGGGCACCGGAGGCTGAAATTAACATTTCTCTGCGAAAACCAACTATGCTCCAGATATGCTCTCAAATATACAGTATTCAGCCACTCATGGGAAAAATTTTAATGGGAGATTCTGGAGGCAAAAATAAGATGAAAATCAAGAATAACAATTTGGTAATTGAGGCTTCGTTAAAAAGTTATTAACCTCTAAAGTTCCGTCTGTAAAATAGCAATTTGCGAACAGCTGTTAGTGGTTTTCACTCACAAAACTGTAAGGTTGTCGATACGTCAGTAAGCAGAGTTTCTCATGCTGAGTGAAAACCACAACTACAGGCGGAACTTTAAACGTTAATAACTTTTTAACGAAGCCTCAATCAACAAATTGGTATTGTTGATTTTCGTCTTATTTTGGCCACTAAAATCTCGCATTAAAATTTTATATGGTGAATAAATAGAGTATATTTACGGGTGAAGTGATAAAAATGAGGAATATAGTCACAGATCTCTGGGCATAAATTATATTTGCGGTAGAGAATTTTTTTCTCCAAAGAGGGTAGGATTTCTGGGGTATGTCTATTCACCAAAAATGCTTGTAATTAACCCCTGCAACTAAATACAATTTTTTTAAATTGATTTGAAATTTTTTAATTTTGTCGACAAATTTCAGTAGAACATTTTTGTTTTGGTCAGACATTACATTTTTGGTAAGGAATTTTTTTCTCGAAAATGGGTAGGATTTCGGGGGTATGTCTATTCACCAAAAATGATTGTAATCGACCCCTGAAACTAAAAATAATTTTTCCAAGACGATTCGAAAGTCTTTTTTTTCACCCAAAACTTCTAGCACTTATTCGAATTTTTTTCTCAAAACTGGGCAGGATTTCGGGGGTATGTTTATTCACCAAAAATGATTGTAATTGACCCCCGCAAACGAAAATAATTTTTTCAGAACGATTTGAAAAATTTTTTTTTCGCCGAAAAATTTAGGCACCCCCCCCCCCCCGTCGATTCTTCTTAAAAATCTGTTTTTTGTTTTTAATAAATTTGTTTAACGCCCTACAGAAAAGTTGTGTAATACTTTTTTGTAGGTACCCATGAGCTCTACATCAGAAAAAAGTTTCATTGAAATATATTCACAATTATAGGAGTTATGGCTGTTGAAAATTGGACCATTTTTATGGGGTTTTTCTCATTTTCTGGTGTCAAGGATCAACTTTTCGAATACTTTTGCGATTTGTACATATTCTCCATCAAAATACGCGTAGTTTGCTTTTTTAAATATTAAAATCGTCGAATCCGTTCAGAAGTTATGACGTTTTAAACATTCGCATGAAAATTCGGGGCAGATATTTCTGATCAGAAATTAGATTTTCGGTAATGAATTTTTTTCTCGAAAATGCGTAGGATTTCGGGATTATGTCTAATCACTAAAAATGATTGTAATCGACTCTTGTAATCGAAAATAATTTTTTTAGAACGATTTGAAAATTTTTTTTTTTGCCAAAAAATTTCAGCACCTACTTGAATTTTTTTCTCGAAACTGGGTAGGATTTCGGGGATATGTCTATTCACCAAAAATTATTGTAATTGCCCCCTGCAGTCAAAAATAATTTTTCCAAAACGATTTAATACTTTTCACTTTCACCGAAAAATTTAGGCATCTTCTATTATAGTTATTCGAGTAACAGGGTGCTAGATAATCCAAACACTACAGAACAACTACTAATCCGGATAATCCGGAACTACAGAACAAACTTGAAGCCCACAGCAATGTTATGCATATTTCGTATAAATTGTTTAAAATAAAATGAATCATGCGTTTGTTGTATAAAAGGAAAGTAAAAGAACTTTATTAGTCTTTACTAGTAATGAGGTAGCAATATTTTCGACCCATCATTTTTTTTAAATTTCTCTTTATTCCGGATTGTCTACAATTTCATTAAAACCGGTCGAGTACTAAATGCGAACCATATTTTTGTAAATTATTACTTCATTCATGTTAAATGTGATTCTGCAAATTTAAATGACTAAAATATGGAAATACATATAAACCTTGGTGAATAAATGGGATTGCACGGGAACCAGCTGGAACGAAATATCAAAACTGACGAGTACCGCGAAGGGTTAATATTATAACCTATCTGGCAGTTATTCAGTGCCTGGAACTCCGTTTAATTTAATTTGTGAATAACTGGCAGATAATTCGTAACCGTGGTTGAAGAAACGTACATATGGCGGATAGATTCCGAGTAAGTTTAACTAAGATACATCGGAATGCGACGAAATTGATCGTGAAGTGCACTAAAATCCTTCGAATGGCGTCTTCGCGAGTCCTTTACCGAGATTTCGAGCGACAGAATCGACTTGGGAGACTGTTGAGAGGAATTCTTCCGATTCGGGGAATAAAGAAAGAACCGCTCCGGATTAAGGTGAATATGGTACTACGAATAAGTAGAACGTGGACAGTATCGAGTAAGTTTGCCTTACGACGATCCGCTATAACGTGTGACCCAATACGATTTCTATGGAAAGTCTCTTTTTTAAACAGAATATTTATTACTGCTTGAAATAGTTCGTAATATCAATAGAGCCAAATAGAATGCTACTTTTTACCGTTCGTAAACATTCGTTTACAATTTTGTTTAAAGTGTTGCTTCTTGTATCTTATATCGTCGGTCACGTGTGACCAACGGGGAGCTTAACGTGTTAAATATACCCGATCCACTATGCAATAATGTCGAGAAACGTTCCGCGCAGCGGTTGTATCAATTTTCGACCGTCCCTTTCGTCTCGTTCCTCTCATTTCTGTACGAGCCAGCGTCGACTCTACAAATGGCCATCGCGGCTGCTAACTAACCGTGTAAGCCTGGTCAACGAAAAACGACGAGCCATCGATAATGTTGTGCAACGTTGTTCCAAAATGGTCGATTCGATTTCGACCCGACGATGAAGTGCGACCAAATGTTTCTGCTCGCAGTGTACGTTCGGTCGACCGAATTCGGAGCTGGCCGAGCGAAAACGAGACGACTGCAGAACTTAATTAATCTTTGAGCCCCAGAACCCAGAAAGAAACGGACGTCATCTTGATTTATAAAAAGAAATGTTCTATCTTCGAAAACGTCGAAATTTTCGAGAGACTTTCTCGATATTTTAAATTCCACTGATAAAAGCATTCGACCAAAAGGTGTTTCTTTTAAAAAAACATATTTATATAAAGTCAAATAGTTAATCGAGAACAATTTATTATAAATAAATTTATATAAAACTGTCTCTATTTTGACATTTTTTGATGATTTTAATATGTCCCGAGCAAACTGAATTTTGTTCAAAATATGGAATTTGGCAAAAAATGCCTTATGTATATTTGCTAAATAACGAAAATGACTTTAAAAATTGCAATTTAAAGACAAATATGTTCGGTTTGATATCGAAGTTATTGAGCATCGATTTTTTTCTAGAGTGACAAACATTTCTTTTTTTTTTTTTTTTAATGAAACCGGAAATGTTCAAATAATAAATGCCTCGGCGTTTTAATTACTTCACTTGTTAATTTAACAAAGGTTATTACAATAAAGTTAATCAAATATCATGGACTGTACTAAAAATTCATATATAAATAATCGTATAAATCAATGGAGATTGGAGATACTATTGTGCATTTTATAGTTTAAAATTTATTACAGAAAGTGACGTGGCGAACAGACACGGACGTATGTTACAAAATAAATCAAAAACCACGCTCGCTTCGGTGCTCTTTATTTCTCTATAAAGTTGGTTTGGTCGAATAAAAAAAAATTACCTTTCGGGACACCTTCGTAATTAAAATTAAAAATATTAGAAGGAATATTCTTAAGTATTATTTTTCCATTAATCTTTCTATTTTTTTTTCTTTTTTTAGCCTGCTAAAATAAAAAAACAAATTTTTTTAATTATCAATACTTTTCCTGTGCTGTTAGTACCGGTTATAGAAAAAATGTATCCTAATTAAGAATCTTTTTCATTTTGTTCACTTCGACAAACAGAACGGCTGGAATCACAGAAGACATTAGCTGCTGTGCCACTAATTTCGACCATTTCTCGTTTCAAAAATTTGTGAATATTACTGGAAGAGTAATAAATATACATGCGAAACGTCGATGCAAGAAGTTGCATAGTTTCTTTATAAAAAAAAAAATATATCAAAGAGAGCGTTTCATGGTAGAAGACCCCCTTTAATTTGCACTCACGAGCGAGCAAAACGTCCGACGAGTTATGGACGGGTAGCGTAAATGGGCGGGGGGTGGGTGACGACGCGTGTTTCACGGCGATGGGTCGCGGAGGCGTCCCGTCGTCGGTTCGTTTCGCGGCCTAAGATGCGCGAAGATCCGTACGGAAAAAGGGGGCGTCGCGCAGCCAGCCGGAAAACGTAGAAAAGCGGTAACGCGGAGAAGAGCAGCGCCGGCAGCGGGCATATAATGGCGAGTATTACGGGCACTTAGTCACTTTTGTGCATCGGCCGGCATTGTGCTAAGACAAAAGATGGCGAATCCCTGGGAGCGATTCAACTGTCCCGTACGAGCCAGTCGCCGGCATTCGAATAACTACGAGGAGCTCAGGGCTAAATTAAGCCGAGCGGGATGGCGCGGCAATTCGCGGCCGTTCACCAACGCTCGCCCCTCTTACCCCCCCTCCAACCTGTTTGTTATGGTCACGATACGCTTGCACGTTTGCTCGCGTAGCTACTAGTTGCGAATGCGAGCATGCTACCAACCCCTTTCGTTCCCCGCCGCCGAGAACCACCGATACGCATTGTGCCATACCCCTTTGTACTTTCTTCTGTCGCGAGCTTACGCGGGATGGTTTGCTTTCGCCCCCCCCCCCCCCCGACCGAGACGGCGTTCCTTCCCCTTTCCTGCCTTTCTCGTCTTTTCCCCATTTTCCAAGGCGAATTTGTTACGCTTCGGGCTACAGACGTTAGTTACCCCTTTCCCGATTATTTTTCCGTCCGTTTGTCTGGCCCCTCCAGAATCATCGTTCGCGTTGCCTTGGGTTCCGTGGCGATACCTCCCGCGCTCGCCAGCAGAGGGCTACGCTCGAGCTTTCCCTTCTCGCGAGCACTCGACCCGATTCCTGCAGTGGGTAAAATAAAGTATTCGCACACCCAGTTCTTTTGGGGAGGCAAATTATAAAAACAGTAATGAAGAACCCTTTGACCCAAACATATTAGTGCTCGAATTGTGAGAAATGCATGATTCTCAATTACTATTACATTGGTAGAGTAGCCAGAAAAAAACCCTTTATAAACGAACGCAACAGACGAAAACGGTTAGATTTTGCTAAGCAATATGTTGGAAAATAGAGTTTTGGTATCGCGTTACTTTTAGCGTCGAAAGTAAATTTAATATTTAATATTTCCAATTGTCTAAAAACAAAGTATCGTTTATCGTGGGCAATTTGAGCCCTTCGTTCTTTAAATCGTTGCTAGTTCGTTTCACTTTTATCGTTCGCCAGCAGAGGGCTACGCTCTCTCACAAGTACTCGACCAAGCTGTTCCTCTATGCACCCTCTCCTTGCTATCTCGTTTACTTCTGCCTGCAACAGCAAGCCCGCCGCGGTTGTTTCGAGCATTTTTGGAATCCGGACGCGCAACGAGATGCGGCCTCGGTCGATCGGGTATCTTCGTGGTTCGCTAACGTTGCTACGAGTGAACGTCGTCGACTAGGCGGGATGGAAAGCAGCCGAGCCGAAGTTACAGAGAGAAATAGGCGGAACGGTTAGGGAGAGACCACTCAGTCGCGGGCTCTTTCATCTCGAACATCAAAAGGCAATTCCCGAAATTATGGAGATTTTTCCGAAGAATTTCGCGAAATCGACGTTATTCTAGCTAGGACCGCGCGTCGCTCCCGCGCCCCCCGCGCACCCTTGCGTATTCTTTGTCGGAATAAGCAGGTCGGAGGTCGCAGACGGGGCGAATAGGGCGGAGACGAAAACGGGCCGAGAAAAGAGAAGACGAGAGAGGAGAGAGAAGGAGGGAGAGTCGGGCTTGGAACAAATGAGAGGTTATTTTAGGCACCAAACGTATGTGTATTCGGTACCTTCGTCTCAGCCATCGGCCACGAGCTTTCGATTTTGCATTCTTACCCGAGGAGGGGGCGCGAGAACAAGAAAATGTCACGGCTGAGGCGGGTCGGGAATCTTTTACGATATCGGGGCAAGATCTCGCCGAAATATGTGTACGTATTTTTTCAATACTATCTTCGAATCAACTTCAAATTAATATATTCTACTTTTCTATGATAAGACGCTCGAGATGATAAGCAAAAACAGAAATAACAAAATACGATCTCGAGATCTGTACTAAAATAGCACGAGATGCAGGAAATTTTCCAGAGTCAATTTCGTTAATTTAAGTAAGGAGATACATTTATAATCGAGTTAATTAATTTAGCCGTGTCACATCGCGAATTTAACATAATATTGTCTAGTTATTCGATATAAATTAGATACCATTAATGATATTTATACTGTCTAATACCTTTACGTTAATCCAATCCGAAATGCGCGACTATTAAATAGATTTTTGTTTCCGGATTGCCAGCTTCCTTTTTGCAATCATATTGTCAATTATATTTATATTTACCTCCTTTCTATTTATTATTACCAAAGTTCGACGTATTATACGATTTAGTTTTCGAATTGAGAAATTTCTATTATAAATTGTGGACAATTATTTCCTAATGATATTATTCAGTTTGGGGGACACCCGTCAGTTTATATTTCGCACATAAGCGCCTTTAGTGGAGTATCTAAATCGCAGTGCGTATTAACATAATCACATTATACTTTATTAAATGCGTACACTGCCGTCCATAAATATCCTGACACCTAGCAAATTCAGATAAATAGCCCATTCATGCTACAACAATATAATTATTTGTTGATGAAAATAGAGTTTGTTGAATAAGAACAACCAAAATTCCAGAGAATATATGCATTATATGTAGAATAAAATTTTTCTTCTTAGAATTTCTTCGTTTTCGACATTTGGATAGCGTGTCTGATCATTACTCACTGTTTCTACTTACTACACGCGACTCGATGTATTTTCAAACTCGATTTTCTTGAAACTCCACGTAAAACTATTTTCAATAATCGCCTCTTTACCACGATAACACCAATAAGGTCTGATCTATCTTCATTAATTTCCCTCTGCAATTTCTAGAGCAGACATTCACCTGTTGCGTTTGCTCAAGGTTTCGACGTATCGATCTTATGCAATAGTTATCTTTCGTGGACAGTTTAATTTTCTTTTTTGGAAGACAAATTCTCCGTTTCTCGGCGAAAATTTTTATTTTTACTGTTGCTTGCCTAATAGAGTAGTCTTTTATGAACAAAATTATACTAATAAGATATTTCTTTAGCAATAATTTCTTTCCAGAATTCCTTTATTCGTTGACAGAATTAAATATTGTCAATCATGGCTATAGTTCTGACGGTAAAGATAAAATCATTATTTGTTAAGGACACCAGGTTGAAAAAAAGTAATTTAGCGAGAAAGACATTACAGTTGGACACCGCAACAAGGGACGATTCCATCTACGCGAGCAATTGTATTCACTATAATCAAGTTCGCTAATGAAGTTCGGTGATTAGTTTAATCACATCACGTCCTTCGTTAAATGCAAATAAAGAATACCGAAAAATAAACTGAACGAGTCGCCTGCACAAGCGAGTGGAAAACTCCTATTTTCGTGCCGTGCAGTGATCGCTATGTTCCAACCGGCAAATTTTAGTTTCATTTTCTTGTATTTCCTACAAATGAAAAAATACACGAAACAGATTTTTGGGAAAACGTGCACGTGAGAATATTTTTACTCAGACGAAAATCCACTGTTCAGTTTACCGTTTAATATACCTCCAGATAAAACAGATTCGTTCCACGAACCAAGTTTGCGCCTATACCTCGTTAAAGCGCTACGAGGGGCCCAGAACCTGAACGTTTTATCGAGTAGCCTAGACTCCCCGTCGCTATTGGTTCGCGCAGACGACTCGCGAGAATCGCCGTATAGCGACGTAAAGTGTATTTCGTCGAACGCTATCGCGGGGTATCGTCGAAACGACGTATTCGCATAATTTTACGCGACGCTCGTGAAACGCGTCTCTAGCTTTTACGAAACGATCTCGCGGCGATCTTTTTTCCACGCTAGGCGGCCCGTTATCGTGCCCGGCCTTTAACATTTTCTATGTATACACACACCGTCGATCTGCTTCGTCGTTGCATCCGGAACAAAGAACAGAGGGGTCTGGAGAGCGCGGAAAGATAACGCGGATACATCCGAGTACGTATCAGGAAAGCGGGACAAGTAGCGCGCATAATACGGTTTATTGTGCGCGAGATGGAGATCTCGTTTCCGTGAATTCCTTTCCCCCGTCGGCTCTGTCCCTTCGCTTTATGCCGGGCGGAAATAATTGCAGCGAAATGGCGCACGATCGACAAAGAGAGAAAGAGAGAGTGGCGAACCGGGAGGTGAAAAGAAGAGGTGGCAACGCGATCGTGGTTGTTTCTCGTCTACGAGAATTCTCGTTAATATCCCTCCTCGTCCTCTGTCGCGACAGAATAGCTGGATTAGGCCAATCAACCGGGGAACGGGCAAAACTAAATAATTTGCACCGTTGCGCGAAAATGTTAAGGCACTTTCTTAATTGCAATAACGATCTTAACGCGCTGTGTAATTGCGCATCTGGCGGCTTGGTGAGAAAGTAAACTTGTGAGAAAGGTAGCCCTCTGCTGGCGAATGTGGGAGGCAACGTCACGTAGAGTTTTGTAACACTAGGAGATAGTAGATCGTGGTCCTGAATTAATATTTCAAATTCAATTATTTGACTCAGGAGCAACCTGTATAATATATCAAAATATAAATGTTAATAATGTAGTTTGATACATGATGTTATTGTTTGTGAATTTTAGAACATTTCAATAATTTTGTAATAATGGTAGTTGATGTACTATTGTGTATATTATAGAGTTGATATTTTAATTCTAGAATCGTTATTTACTTCGATCTTAGAATTATTATTTTACAACACTTTTCCTCGGTCTTGCAGTGTTCAATTTTGTTGGCGTTTAGTCTATCGAAACCTTTTTGATGGTATTTTGTCATCTCAATAATGGTTTTGGACTGCCACGCAGCCACGAATGCTTCCGCGAGCCGCTTTTTCACCGCTGCCACCAAAATTGTTTCGTTTCCGGCTTTATTTACTTCTGCAGTTATTTCGGAGATAGTGTCTCCTCTATTCTCTTTGTTAGCTACCGCAGAGTTCGCAAAGCCGTTTATTTAGCAAATAAAGAATTATTTGCGAAAACAATACAATTTATTTATAACAACAAAGCGGCATAACACGAGCACATAGGAGTACAAATAAACAGAATATAATAGTCCAATATCCAATAATTCGCGATACATGTATGATTTAAGTACATTTAAATATAGTTTAAAAATATTTAAATGGTATTAAACTTACGAATTTATCAATCAAATAATTCTTACTTGTTCGTTTATATTAATTTCAGTTATTATTTATTTTATTCATCGATATATGTATTCTGAGTATTTTTATCCAATTATTTAAATTTCAGGGAATCCGATTACTAATAAATGTCTTCATTTATGATTGTATTATATTAAATATCGAGTATGAAACATTGAATTTGATTATAAGCTTTGAAAATATTCCAAATGTGAAAACCAACCCTATTTTCGCATATCGAAATAATTTTATCATATATTCCTTCTTTATTAAGAAAAGCATGTGTAAATATTATTTTAAATTAATTTCTGTTTTTCTTTTATTAATGTTTAAACCGATTACGTTACGCAATATAGTATTTATTCATAAGATATCCTCTTTTATGTCAAAAAATTTTTTAATGTACCAATACCGTAGATAGTTCTAGAGAAAACAATTATTTAAGAAAAAGTACTGACTAGTAATTACAATTAAATTTTCAATTAAATAAACAATTTATGATCTAGTTTTATCGTACACTAGTCGTACGATCAGTAGGAATTGCTGAAACATCTTTGGGTATGTAGCGTCAAAGTAAATTTCAAAATAAACATAAAAGATAGAAAAAATTATAGTAGATGATGTGATCATTAGGTAGAGGATAAAATGCCCTTTAAAATGAGCGTTTGTGAGAGTCGATAGCTTTATTAGTTCCGGAGATATAGCGTTTTTAGTTTCAAGTCGATGCGGTGGCTAGTTTCGGAGATATAAGGGTCCGAGGCGTTTGTTTACAACGGCCTTGTCAAGGCCGTTGACCGCACGTGACTCGTAGTAAATAGTAAACGTGACGTCACTCATTCACTCGGTCAGTGGGTCAACGTGCGACAAGGAGGTCCGACGCGACGCGTCAGACGGAGACAGCGATAGTCGAATTAAGAAAAATTACCATTTACATAAATTGCGATATCTCCGAAACGGGAAGTCCGATCGACAAAAACCAAAAACCATTTTAAAGAGGAAGGTTTACCGCTTCTAACAATGGCGGAATTATTGATAAAACATTAATAGTTTCGGAACTGCACGCGTCTAAAGTTTTAGTATTTTTAATACGCGTGACGGACAGCGAGAAAATCGAATTAAAGAAATTACCTTTTACATAAATTACGATATCTCGAAAACGGATAGTCGGATCGACAAAAACCAAAATCCATTTTAAAGGGGAGGCCTTGCCGCTTCTAACAATGGCTCGATAATTAATAAAACACTAATAGTTTCGGAACTGCTTGCGTGTAAAGTTTAACTATTTTTAGTACGCGTTCTTAGACTATTCTACGACAGTGAAGACCGAAGATTCCTTTCGTTTTTGCTATATTACTTACATCAGAAGCTAACTAGAATTTGATACCAAATTTTGTTCAATTTTTTACAAAAAAATATACATCATTTAACCGGTTAGTAGATAGGCCTTTCCAAGACGGAGAGCGCGTGGACAGTGGAATTAAAAAAATTACAATATCTCCGAAACGTGAAGTCGGATCGACAAAAACCAAAAACCATTTTAAAAAGGAAGGTTTACCGTTTCCAACGATGGTCAATCGTGGAGAAAATACTAATAGCTTCGGAACTGCACGCGTCTAAAGTTTAACTATTTTAATACGCGTTGTAAGATTGTTCTAAGACAGTAAAAGCTGAAGATTCTCTCCTTTCGTCTTTGCTATACATATATTTCCGGTCGTGGTAGGCAAGACTACATATTTTTCTCCAGAAAACAAACAATAAGAACAGATGTGAATATTGTAAAATTCGTTGTACGTATACTAGAAGAAAAGTCGTGAATAAAAACTCGTCTTTTCCCACAAGGGAGAAGTATAACAATAATACCAGAAACATAACGAGTTACTACAAACTGACAATACGCTGCCACAAGCCCATAAGCCTAATCCCAGTAAACTTTTGGGGGCAATGATACATTTATCGCGCGCTGTTAAAAAAATCCTCGCGGTAGCAAAAGCCTCGTGGATCGGGGCCTCGTCGTGAAATCGTTCGCGCGGGAAATCGCGAAACCTTCCCAAGAGTCGATCGCGTTTCGATGTACGACGCGAATCACGGGATACAACTCCCCCGGGTGGGGAGGATGAGAAGAGTACGATTAACGGAGACACCGAATTGATTTCGCCCGTAACGAGGGAAGAATTCTCGGGTGGAAAGTAGAATGCCTCCTCGAGTCTGTACACCAGCCGGGGGGGGGAGGCCTCGCATCGGATCGCGTCGCGCCTCGTTTCGTCTAGCCTCGCGGGACGCGATTTGAATAATCGCGATGGCTCTTGAATCGGAAAAAAGTGTCAATCTGCACCACCCTCCGGCCCCGGGAACTCTCTCGAACCCGAGGAAGAAGCGCGAGAAGCATCGGAAACGCCAGGACCGCTGCCATTAGCGACGCGGATGCCGTAGCGACGAGGAGGAACGACGTCAACCCAGACCGTCGACCGCCCAATTAGCGTTAATCCTCGTTAATCTGCGTCTCTCCAATTTGCATTCCTTTGTTCTTCGTTCGGGACGCTTTTGCGGGCCGACTATCGCGACGGTAAACGAGAACGAGAATATCTCTGTGACTACGGGGCGAAGCATCGGGATCGAACGGGCGACGGAGGCCGCTGAAATAGGCTTGAAACTGAATGCAGAAACGGGGGAGAAAAGCATCGATACCGAGGGTGAAACAAGCCGGAACGACGGGAATCCTATCTCGGTCGGGTTTCCACGACTATTTCATTCGCGACTGTCGATCCTTCCGCTGAAACGCCGACGAACGATGGAACGAACGACGCGTCCACGAACTATGGGAAAGTATCGAGTATAACGAGCGGGTCTGTCGCCTGGAACGCGACGACGACGACGCCTGGCATTATCAAAATCGCGCGAAAAAGGTTGCCGTGTACCGTGAAAATAATGGTAGTTGCGCGACCGTTACGGCTGCATTACACAGACGACGAAAGGAGTGAGGGGGTTGGTTTTCGAAACGCGCCTCTCTGGCAGGACCGATGGCCGAAAACGTCGACCGCGATCGATGTTCGTCTTTGTATCGGGCCGGGGGCGAAACGAACGGGCGCGCGCGATGCACGAAATGCCGGGAGGAATTCGCGAGATCGCCCCCGAATCGGAGGGAGTTGTTTCCGATATAGAAAGCGAGAGAGATCGGGGACAAAGAGTAGCACAGCGCTTAGAAATGTTTGTCTCTTCGAAGCGACAAGGCATTGTCCTCTCGTCGATGGATCCCGTCTGGGGATGGGGCACGATGCCTCCCCCGGCCAGACAGACAAAACTCTGGATATGCCCGCGGAATCAAAAGTGCGACGACGAGGGGATCGGAGAACGGCTGACCGGGTAGGGACACGGACAGAGTATGTGTCGACCGTGAAGTATTATGCCCACTTGCTATATCGTGCGTATTACACAGCTCCTTACTGTGTTCCTTTTCCTGGTGCTCGAGGGACCACCCAAACTAGTGTTTGGGAAAAAACCAATAACCTTGAAGCCCGTTGCTCTTTTCAGTTGCACAGGAATATTTCTAAACTTGTGGAGAGTCGACTTGAGATTGTAAGGCTCGATCAAACGAATCTGATCTGAAAATTTAATGCTATCTTTAACCTAAGCTCGCCTTGCCCTACCAAGGTGACGAAAAACGGTGGGAGGATTTGTCAAGCTTGTCTAAAACTTGTCTAATCGACTGGTTCCGTAAATCTAATGTCAAGTGTGGCGATTCAATATGATACAGTATAAAAACATCACCCGTAAACATAAGTAAAATATCCTTGGAGTTTATTCAGACACCAAATTTAACCAAGTATTTATTGGTAATTCTGACACTTCTACACGCCAAGAAAAAACTCGATTTCTTCTACTCGTCGGATAGAATTCTCCCCATTAAGGCACACTTCAAGCCTCTGTGGGGGTTAATAATGAATTTTTTGATTTTTGTAAGAGATACGTAAAAAGCTATGCACGAAAACAGGTTTCATTTCTGTTACGTCAGGTTGTACGAGCTTCGGAAAGGACTTGGTGCATCAAACATTTAAAAACACTCGTATAGCGTACGTGGAAAAGGTGCTATACAGTCGCAAACAATTTATTGCCCCCGAAAGGAAACTTTTTATTTGCGAGCATTTTTCATACTCATATTTTATCAAACGATAAAAAATAAAAAGTATCGCCTCGCAGAGTTTTCCATGCTGTAGTGAATACAACTATTAGAGATTATAATTTAGAGAATAAATTCCCAAAAAAGTCTCTAACAAGTGGTTTTTACGTTTTTATTAAAACATCGCTATAAGGAATGCTCGCAAATAAAAAGAATCTGATCGTAGCTGTAGAAAGCGGTTCGAGCAATTTCGCGAAGGGAATTGTTGCTTGGAAAGTGAAAAGCATACAGGATGACAATATTATCTGTACGTAACAAATTTTGTATTAAAATTTCTAGCGAATTAAATATTTGAAAGTCTGTTTTTGCGGAACACGTAAAACAATATCACGTTAGATAAAGAATATTGAAATAGCTGATCGATCACGCGCACTTTTCCATCGGAATTTGAAACCGAATTGCAGCTCAAACGCCGTTGCAATCTACGAACGCACCAATGATTGAAACGTTCTTGTGTAACGTGGAACGGGTAAAAGTATGAAAAATACATACAGCGACTCGCATTAATATCCTGTAACCATGGTACCTCGTACACGTTGATGCTTTTTATATAAATGTAATACGTACTTAGCGAATTAAATTGTTTTTAACGAATTGAAGCACTCTTGTCCCGGATCGAAGAAACATCACAATTTATTTATTACCGTTCGGTGTAATTTTACGATGTATTTTTATAACGCAACGTACATTGAATAATGATCTACCAACGGTCTGTATATTTTCGTACATCATACACAATTCATATATTTAATTTAATATAATGAAACGAGTAATTTGTACGTTCTTCGTTTTTCGTACATAAATATAAAACATCTGTGTAAATGTTAATTTTATTGGTTTCCTCCAAATATTCGTTTCCAGTAAATGTTAATTAATTAAATCTTTTTGAACGGTTCCGTTTTCCGCCAAGAACAAACAATCATTGGATCGAGTACAATGCGTAATTAATTATATTAACTAATATGTAGATTATTCGACGCTATTAAATTATTACTATCTATTGAACAATTTCAAATTTGTTGGACGAGCGAGTGATTTTTAGTATCGACAGTCAATTTAAATAAATCACCCTGTATAGACATGATTTAGTAGGATCTGTGCAAGTACGTATTTAATTCATTTTCAAAAACTGAGAGAAATATAATTAATAAATATTTGCTGGGAAACGAGACCACTAAAAAGACCAGCAAAATCCATACCTATGTCAAAATTTTAATTCGCATAGTTTTCCACGTAATAATTAATTAAAGGAGTAATGTGAAATTTTATCGTCCCAAAAATATTCGAGTCGCGAATATAATATTTTACGCCAGACTGTTCAGAGTCGTACTATTTGTGACATCAGTTTTAATTCGGTCGTGGAACAAACGAAATAATATATTAAACAAACAGTTCAAACGTCATTCTAATTAACTAGTGCATTAATGGTAGAAAATTGTTTTTTTAATATGGAAGAAATAAAGTATAAGTATTAATTTTTAGTAAAATTTAATGACAAGTAATTTTTCAAATATATACCATTTAATTTTGTCTGATAAAACATGCTGGAACACTCTGTCTAATAACAGGAAAACAACGCGTCGATCATCCGTCGTTATAGTATTATCAACAGTTATGACAGGCACAAAAACTGGGACAAAAGGCTCTCTATCACGATATTCGAAGCATTTGAACAATCGTGCCCATATCATTCTGCATTCTCTTACAATTTTTAAAAAATAGTACATCCTCCTCCACAATTATCGGGTTTAAATCCTACGCAAAATATATTGCATTTATTGTACAGCGACATCCGAGAAATATGCACGAAGACAAAGGAAGGGAAGAAAAATACGAGTTACAGAAGTGAGAGCACCTTTTTCACAGGATTGTTCAACGAAACTGTATATTATAAATCAATAAAGTTACCCAATAAAATACAGAAACTATGATAATTTTTTATTTTCGAGTATTTCCGCGTCGTTGAAATTGCTAGTTGCAAAGAATTTGCTCGTTTGGTGATTTATGTTTGCTATGAGTCTCTTCGCTAATTTTTTATAGTATTTTGTAAGCCTCAGAAGGACTCGAAGAAAGAAATTCGAAATTTTGATCAACGAGAGTAGGTGCTTTAACTTGTTAAAAAATTCATAATTCCTTAAGCTCTTGCAATGTACATAAAGCAATAACGTGCGAAGTATAGCATCACGGTGTCGGAGTATTAACACGAGTCACTGTGTACCGTGCAATTTTCTATGAATTTCGCGAGATCGTAAATCTCGCAGCGCACGCTTCCATCTTATGTCAAATTAATCACATAAGCCCGGTTCGATGGATGAAGCTCTCGACGACGCGTTGATTAACAAATATGACATAACGAATATCGGGAAATAACGGACTGCGTGCGTACGAGTAAATTAACAAACTGAATATCCGTTGTTTTAAGGGGGTCCACTCAAAAACCTTGAATATGCTGTTAACAAATTTGATCAAGATTCCTAAAAATGACGTAGCTATACACGTTTCATCAGTCGCGTATATTGAAAGTAGCAACAGAGACTTTTCAAACTTTGTTCAAAGTAAAACTCTATGGCGAAGACATTGTTACGACGAAGCAATTTAAGAACTACGTCGAAAAGATGAATCTGGATTCTGAAATGCAACGAAAAACGATGAAATCGTATTCTGTCGAATTTACTCGACACTTTAAACGTGTTTCTCTCGAAACCATGTTTTTAGATAAGGTTGTCACCAGAAACGCCAAAGATTCCATAATACAGTTACTTCGAAACTCACATTCTCTACAATGATAACAATTATTTATTTTTGCATGAAAAAATTCAAGTAACTCGGCTAGATATACCTAAACAATGGTGTAATTTTTTAAACTGGTATTTGAAATTGTTTATCATTTATAAAATTCCAAAGGTACCTTTTCGTTTCTAGACCAGACTGTTCCCTGAATGGATTCAATTCTCGTACGTTGTAAAAAAATCACAAAAATGAAATTTGTTATTCGTAAACGGAAGAAAAAGAGTTGGATCTTAATTTTCCTGCCTTAGGGCGAAGAATATTTTTTAGAAGGCATTTGCACTCAAATTCTCGCGTATCCTAAATAATATTATCCGACACCCAATAACTATGGCGACAACAAGACGGCAACCATCGTTCAACGCCTGCACATGAAGATGCATAGCTTGTGTCAAGGACCTATTCAGCCCTTGACCTAACCATACACCTTTAGAAAGCGAAATAGCGTCGGGGCTCTGTACCTTCAAAACATCCTCTAAATGCGTCGACGCTAACATACTCGTGGCTGAATACTCTCGTGCTTCCTTTGGAAAAACACGTTTTATCGTGGAAATTGGCAGTTGCCGCTAAAATAAGAAAAAAAAAACAAAGATAAACCACATTAAGCGAGTGGATGGAACGTTGAACGATCAGAAAATGCATCTTTTGTTTCCATTCCTTGCTGCTTCATGGATTCTAAAAAATATCGAATTTATGTAGAATAACGTAAGCTACGAATGCACATAATTTACTACAAGTTGCTCATTAAAATATAATTCTGAGGGAATACCAGGTACTGCTATTTTGTTGAGATTGCGTTTTGCTTTGAAACGGTCCTCAAAATATTCATCGCAGATCCTCAGGTTCTTCGTTGTTCTCTTTATAGAGACTGAATTGCCGCGTGCCACAATCCATGCCAAGCAACGTTCCGTCTTTGTCATGATATTTGGTAAGTTCCCTGAATTTTTGCCTCCCCGAACTGCATTCCTTCGCGTAGCATTTTTTAGACGTCGTACTGAAAAAAAAAACAACAAATAATACACAATTTACAAAATGAATTCGTGACTGTCATAAAACTACTTATTACGATATCACGAATATATTATATTATTTCCTACGTATATTGTAGAAAAATAACGAAACGTTATACTACGTTACAATACAACTTTCAGAATATGGTTAAAATTATTACCTCGCTACGTATTTCCCAGGTAAAATACTTTTTGCATGGACGCGGAACACTGTTTAACCGTTTGAAATAGTTCCAAACAGTTTGAAATTTGGAATGGAAATAATTTCAGTATGGCGGCTACTGACTCTTCGCCGACGCTGGAATATTCATAATGGTATTCGCTTACACGTTCTAGGTGTAAACATACTTCTTATTAATAAACTGTTGATCTTCATTTAACCCATAAACACTTACAAAAGCGTGGAATATAATTATACATTGCTTTATATTCACCATATTTCACTTACGTCTTATTCGTACGTCACGATAAATTATTATTGTATATACACATAGTACGTCAATGGAAAGATTACAAAAATACAGAGAATAATTTGTCGTTGTATTCTTAACGAAATTTGCTACTCGCTCGAGCCACACATCTTTCTGCAATAGTATTTTTTGTTGTATCACTCGTACTATTTTCTGGCTGTTTTAGTTTTTCTATTGCTCGCGCGTATTTCGAGGAATTTATGTAGGTCAATCTTCCTACGTTTCGATCGATCGATTTGCAAACTTTGGACAGCCGTAGTTCAGAATAGAATCGTCGGATTCGCTGCAAACAAAACAAATCGAACGACGAAAATTTTCGGACAAATAGATCGCAGTGGAATTGTCGCGAAAGATTGCAAGGGCCAACTTTGTCTCGAACAAACGCTCGCGAAAACAATGTTCATGTTCGACCAGTAGTGGATTAACCTTCAGCAGGGCTTTAAACAACCACACTTTTTGTACGAATTGAAAGAAATAATCAATTCCCCAGTCTGTGTTCAAAAACACTAACGCAATCACAAATAACGTGCAATGGACAGCACAGTTAAACACATTGTAATCTAATGACTAATTTACAATTATGATTTCGAAGTAATTACCATGTTAATTGCCGTGTAATCAGCCTTGTGAATCAATGAACTGTGAAATATCGTATTACGATATGTTTACTCTATAAGCGTTTTTCCCACCTTTGAGAACGCGTTAATCAAGTAAAAATCAATCGCAAATGTACTCAACGAATTTTTAAAATCAATTTTAGTGAAAAATAATGGTACGAATAAATTTTATTTTATATTTTCGATTCACTTTCTTATGTAGAATATTGTATTCAAAATTCTACTATCTTACTATCATTTAGAGCACGATTTTGTCATTTGGTCTTCTATCATACGATTCACGAAGTTATGATTGAGAGAGTGAACCACAAATTCCTTGGAATCTCGCATCCTACCACACCAATACACCCATTGTCTGCTTACTGCCATAATCATGATTCCACCCAGTCTCGATCCGAGCCATTTACTCTCGAGCAACGTCGTACGATGTTTAACCTGCTCTTTGTTAACGAGTTAATAAATCAGAAAATTAATTACTTCGGTATTCTGCATGAATTGAATTTTCCCAGAAAATTGTGAAATTTAGTAACGTTATCTCTACTTAAAAAATCATTAAATTTTGGGAAAAGAGACTGAATTCTGCATTTAAACGTTCCGTGACTTGCAATATGAAATTCGTGACTTTCTTTTTCTATATACCGATTATATATTTTTTTTTTTATTTTATTGTATTTACATTTTGAAAGACGAATTTGTTCCTTTTGTGCAAAGCGTTGGACGAACGAAATTAAATGAAAGTTAGACATTTTTCTATCGAGCGTACACTCGAGCCCTATTGGGAATCAACCATTAACATGTTCCCTGTTACCGTTCAGTCGGAAAACCGTTCGCCACATACCACGCTACATTTGCAATAATATTATTCGACGTAGCGTATGCTTTCAATTATGTATAAATAAAATTTATTAAATAGGCTAATTGAATACTTCGAATGTGTTGTTTCACATAATACGACAACGGTCGATAGTTCATATTTCATTCGTTTATACGGACACAAAATAGATAATCATCGCTGTCACACACACGTGGCGTTCGTCTCTCAAGAGAATAGCCGCGTCACAGACACAGTAAATGTTCCAATTCCTACTCGTTTAAACGTTCGCTAAAAGCAGTTCTAAACAATTCTTTTCCTCCGCTAAAAAATTTGTAAAATCAGCGATTATTTCCTTGATATATTAATTCTTGCCTAGAAATAACTGTTAAACAATTTCAAAACATGTCTTTTGCAACCACTGTACGAAACTGATATTTAAAAATTGAGACATTTAATTTAAATGACACTTCAAATTTCTCTCCTCCGAAACCTCATAAGCCGCAATGACCGCAGCTTACGAAACTATTTCGTGTTCAGGTGCTTTATTTAATTAAAATTCCTCTTCTATTACATTAATTTTCCCTTCCATTTTCCTTGGCCAGATTCTCTTGATAGTATTTCTATACTTTAATCAACTTGGTCTACTCGCCCCCCACACATCCATGCCTGCACTAAACAATCGATCCTACCATAGACGATAGCTACACGGTTTCTAGTCACTAGTCAATGTCTGGAGCTCACCCATGGGGATGTATGATTTATGTCAAAGCTCCATTCAGCCCTTGATCCAGCTCATAACCTCCACGAAAGCGAAGCAGTGTCAGATCGGGTCGCTTTCAAAATGCACTTAACGCGTTCATCGTTAAATGGATAATATTTGTCACCTTAGGACGAGCGATACGTTTTAAATTTTAATTTAACATAGATTTTGGTCGATCTTCGGCTTAAAATGTTCAACTAAAATATTCCGATCGTTTATAGGCCGACTAAAATAATTGAATGTCTAAGACGAAAAGTTACTAGGTTGGTGCATCACGTCCCCAAAAATTTTAAACAATGACGTAAAAATTAATCAGGAAACAGGCACCGATTAGGGACTTAATGTGTCAAAAATATACAGGGTGATTTTTCCAGAATGATTTGAAATTTTTTCGCCGAAAAATTTAGGCACCTACCCCCTGTCGATTTTTCTTAAAAATTCGTTTTTCATTTTTAATTCATTTGGTTGACGCTGTACGGAGAAGTTGTTTAATATTTTTTTATAGGTACCCATGAGCTCTACTTCAGAAAAAAGTTTCATTGAAATATATTTACTATTGTAGGAATTATGGCTGTTTGAAAATTGGGCCATTTTCATGGGGGTTTTCTCACTTTACGGGGTCAAGGAACAACTTTTTCAATATTATTACAATTTCTACATATTCTACACTAAAATACGCGTTGTTTGCCTTTTGAAACATTAAAATCCTTCAATCCGTTCAGAAGTTATGACGTTTTAAAGATACGCATGAAATTTCAGGGAAACGTGTCAATGTTTGGTCAGACATGAAATTTTTAGTAAGAAATTTTTTTCTCGAAAATGGTTAGGATTTCGAGGGTATGTCTATTCACCAAAAATGATTGTAATTGACCCCTGCAATCGAAAATAATTTTTCCAGGGTGATTTAAAATTTTTTAATAACTTTTTAACAAAGCTCCAATCAACAAATTTATATTCTTGATTTTCATCTTATATTGGTCTTTAGAATCTCCCATTAAAATTTTTCCCAGGGGTAGCTAAACATCCTGTATATGATGACATCGAAATGGGTGGTATTTCTGATAGAAGAAAGAAGTGTCTATTTCTTCTATCGCATCTATTTTTTAAAATTAAATTTAGATGCTTTGTTGTACACGAAACAATTGTCACAGGTTGAAATGTTCGAAGAATGGATACTTCACGACATAAAATATCTTCGCGAATCATTGACTTTTAAACGATGTTGCTTTAATACTTGTATACACAGAACGAAGATCGATTTATGTAAACGTGGGACATGGTTTTCTTCGAAGAAAATGGGTGTGTTCTTTAAATTTCGAAAACTGGTGTACCTATACCTCTTTAACTCTCCCAACCCTTCGTAAGCAATTATCTCAATTTAATATACTTTCAGTGAAATATGCATTTAAAGATTACAACGAGTCATTTTGTAGATAGGTAGATCGTGGAGATTAATCCTAAGTGTGCCTATCGAACATTATTAAAGTAGCTTGAATGGCTTAAGCGGGCTTCGAAATCGGATTCGTTTCGTATGGAGACGTTGTCAAAGTGATGGTTCAGCTTTTAATGAGCATTTATCGTGACCATAAGTACATTGTACGTAGAAATTAGCTCTATAGACTTTCTCATCCATAAGTCTTTGGTTCGAAGAAAAACAGTAAAATAATCTCGGTAGTATTAAGTTGCAATTATAACAGTACAAATTCCAATCGTTTTTGTTTAATTTTAGAGGAATAGAGAAACTTGGGCCACTTTCTATGATATCTAGAGGGATATATTTCGATAAAAAAAAATATATGTTTGCAATAAAATGACGATGACAGTGCTTAAAGGAATTCTTCCAAGATCCTTGATTAACGTTTATTGACTCTAATCGGTCCAGGCGCGACCGTCGAAAAGTCGTAATTCGGAACAGAAGGAGAGTATAAAACGATTTCGTGGAAGCGCCGGTTTATTGTGGCTATTGAATGTTTAATTTGGGCCACGGAAGTGGAGGAAGAAGGTAACAGTTCCACGATAGGTTTGAGAAAGAAAGAGGAACGAGTACCAAGCGTCACCCGTCGTTTCGTTCACATTGTTACCATAATCGGCCTCGGTTGGGCCCATTGTTTGTCATTCAATTTTCCCGCTGGATATTCACCGCGGACAATGGCAACGACGCTTTATAAGTCGCGGGGAATTACACGGGCGAACAAAGCTCGTAAATATATCTGTTGAATCGTGAAAAACGTCCCGCGACTCGCTGCTGGTGCGCGCGGAACGAAGGTCTCTTTTCTCTGTGCGTTTCTGCCGTCTGCAACCCCTATTCGACGCTTCTCCCACGTCGCGACCCCTTTCTCTCTCTTCCAGGCATCCTCTCGGTACAAGTTGCCCGACCACGCGTTTCTACGGAGTGGCTGATTTTAATCTACGAGGTGGACTTGAAATTAGTGCTACCCAGAAATAGGGTCAAGGAAGTTCTAAATGAAAGACGAAAATCAAGAACGAGCGTGCATTGGAGGCTTTGTTTCGGAGAAAGGATATAAAGGAAATGTATTTTCTATATTTAACGCTTTGAGTGCCAGACCAAACCCCTGAAATTATCCACGAAACCGAAAAACTTTATTTTAGAATCAAGAACTCCTGCCTGGATTTGTTTTCTGTGACGTTCAATCGTGAGAATGAAGTTTTTTAGCCGTTTGGTGAAAAGTCATGTCACCCACACGTGGGTAACGTCGATGTGTTAAAGAAAGAAAATTTTCTATGTCTCACATCCTAATAATTGTACTCTTCTAATTATTATTGCAGTGTCTTTTGTACGAAAAACATGAAAATCGTGAATCATTGACGTAGTTGTTAAATTTCTGCTATAATCAGATTAGAATTTCCCACGACTGTTCGGCCACTTCGCGACAATACTAACTAAGCGACAATGTCCAATCACCAATCACCTAATTCCACTGCTGGGCGCTCCGCGTTGAACCATCGAAACGTGAACTCACTTTGTCACACAATTAGCGATAAGTTAGTTTCAATTTTCCAAATAATATTTTGTTTAATCGTATTATTATTAAATGGGATAGAGAAGTTAATAACAAATTAACAAACAACAATTGGTCGATTAAACTTAAATTTAACTGAATGCTCTCTTCTTTCTAGAAAATGGAAACTAATAATTGTATGTTTCTTTATTACGTTTATTATATTCATTATATTTTATATCACTGATATAGTTAATTTTCTTAGCAACTTAATTGCATTATAGGTTTTTTACGTGTAATACATTTGAAGATGGCCATTAAATTGGTCGAAAACGTTCACGTTGGAATTAAATACGACGACTATCGATAAGCTCCTTTACCAGATCATTAATAATTTTGGTGATCACAAGTGGTATTTCCACTGATAATGGGACCATATTACGCGTTACTCACCAATTTTATTAAAACATCGTAAATAAACAGAACAGAAAATCTGGGAATAAATTTACGATCTCGAAAATTCAAGAATCCTATCACAAGAATTACAAATGGGAATATTTAATGATCGTTCAACATTTACTAACGAATAAAAAAGTAATCGCTTAAAGGAATTAAAATTCAGATAAAGGATTTTTTATGTAATAAAAGAGGGCTCAAGCTCCTACTATTCTATACATTATTGCCTCATATATATACAAATTAATTCCTTTTAATGAGTTCGAATACTTACTCGGGCTGGCAGAAACCTACAATTTATTTATCTAATTCACACAGTTGTTCATATTGAAACACACAACCCTGCGTTCTATACATTAGTTCTAGGAAATTGACTAAATCGCTCATTAGTACTGTTTGTGTATACAGTGCACCTACAAGGCTCAATAACGTTCGAAAATTCGTTTATACCGAACGTATTAACAGATATAATGCAGACCATAACAACTAACACTTTGACATTCGGCAATTAGTTATTTGTCATAGAAATAAAGGCAAATCGCTTCAGAAAATTGGTAATTTGATTTTGAGCTCGAATACGGTAGCAAATTTCGAGTCCATTTGTGGGGATTAAATTTACATTACTCCGGAAGGATATCCGGAATTGCTAGATTCATAAATATAAAATTAAATATAAAAATAATAAAATTACCAGAAAGATAAAAGAAGAATATCACTGTGGATGTATCGAAAAGTAAAAAAGGGAAGTATCTCAGGTGCTGTGACGCGAACACGTTTCACAAACCACGTCGCACGGTATTTTGTTTTATAAGCCACGATAGGTGTCAATTTGTAACGTGATTTTCACCGTAGCGAACCGCGCGCAATCCTTTTTCCCCGCTCGCTATTCACGAAGAAAATTTAACCGGTAATCACGGCCGCCAGCAGATAATTTTCCCCGCTGGCTGCGCTCGACTTTCCAGAGGGACGTGGATTGAAAATCGAAAGATCGAGGGGATCGTTCCCCTCGCGGAAGGAATGCCCGATGCTCCATTAATTCAACACGAAGCGTTGTATAAAAAATAGGACGATTATACTATGCAGACATTGTATTAAACCCATGCTTCTCGACCATTCTTACCCAATAAGTAATTAATAAAAAGCATTTTCAGTAGGGTAAAGAAAACAGATTAACGTTATTGATACTGGTTACCAATAATTTGAAGTTGCATTATCGACGATGATAAAACGTGAAACGAAAAATTACTATTTTATTAAAATCATTGTTAAAAATGAAAGAAACTCGTCTTCTTCTAAACGAATTTGTTACAATTTTTGTACGTTTCCGGACCTATGCGACCGTTATTAATCTATGCTGTCAATTTCCCCCCGAGTCTAGGAGATAAGAATAATTAGCTCGAACATTATTTCATAACGGAAACATCGCGTTGCTCTTTCGCTGCTTCCTCCTGGGAAACATTTTTCTTATTCAAGCGTCTCTGTATTCGTTATTCGTTAGCATCGTTAGAGTCTCCGTGAGGTTGCAACCCCTAGAAATATCAAGAAGATTTATAAATTGTTTATATCAGAAGGAAAATTGTTAGAAGTTACTGTAAATGAGAGAAAGTGAACACAGTTTTTGTTTTAATCTTAATAAAAGCAATTTCATTTGGACTGTAAGTATTCATTATTGATTCCTTCAAAATATATAAATTATAGAATACTATTTAGTTTTCTCATCGTATAATAAAAAATACTAGATTTGTATGTTTAATTGGGTCAACAGTTCTAAAAATATTTTGTTCACCGATTTCGAAGTTTTGTGGCTTCGATGTACAGTTTAGATTGATATAAACAATTTATTTTTCTACTTACGCGGAATCATGCATTCCAGGCTCACATAGTGAGTATTCTGACACAGCTGGTGGCACGAAAACATCAATTTGGTGTCGCCAACGACGCGTTTTTCCCTCCCGAGTGGCGATCTAGAGATTTTTATGCGGACAGTGTCTGCTGTCCCCACATATTTGTAAGCATTTAGGCCACAGCTTATGTTTATGAAGCGTAGCACTGTTAATAATGCTCTTGAACTTTTATTATTATTTCCAATTCGACAATTCCACGACACTCTTTGCACTTAACAAAATTTGAAATTGCAGTAAATACGGTGAAACACGTTCTGTATTCCATTCTGTTGTTTTATGGCACAATAATTTTGTTTTTCTGTCTTCAATTTTTTCGCGGAGGCACTAAAAGTAATTTCGTATTCAAATTTGCTACCTTCATCTAAATTTTGGAAGAATTCCAGACTTTCTCGAGTCTCTCGAATCCCTTTTACGACCCATAATTATTTCGAAAACGAAAAACTATAGAATATTCGACTGCACAGCTCGACTTCGACTTCTATACTGCTAGCGTCCCCGAGTTTCGTGTACGTTGGCTCGAAAGTCCTATAAATTTCCTACTACGCAGTTGTATAAGACCCTTTGTATATACTGACATAAGTATATACCTCGGCAAGAATCGATAGATTATTCAGAAGCAGTTACGAAGAGAAATAGTCATGGACGATTACTACCATAGGAGTTGCTAGGCGTAAAAATGTATGCCGCCACCTTTCAAAGCAAAGATACTTGTAATTTAAATTACGATAAATAAAACAATAATATACTCGATATTTTCTAAATACGTAACATTACAGTTTACCAATTCCTTACATTCATTTAGCATATACCTTGCATCTATTTTGCATATTCCTATTGATATCTGTTCCCATTACTCGTTCACCGAATTATGTCAGTAACAGCGTAACGAATGGTTTCCCCGTTGCGTTCAACAACCAAATTTCATTCAACGCTATCAACAGGAAGCGCAGCCTCGCCGACCGCGAAACTTCTTTGTAGACGAAATTAACGCGTTTTTTTCAACGTTGCTCGCAGAAATATATATTTTCAAGGGAATTACGTTTGTAAAATGAAGGGCTGGCTATCGAGGCGAGCGTCGTCGTCGCGGGAACCGACGAATCGGCCGGCCAGCCCGCGGCTGGAAACGCAATGTTATAGTGGGTGTACACGGGCAGCCCGAGAGCAGCGCGAGCCACCCTCGTAAATCAGTGGAATTCCGCGCCCGTTGCGGGACAATTTTATGATTTAATCCGCTGGATGCGCGAAGGCTGTGGTCGCGGTAGCTTCGAAACCCGAGAGCATCGCGATATACTCACCCCCGGGGGGAGGGAGGGAGGGAGGTGGGGCCTGGCTGCACTTGCCGAGATGAATTTCGCGCGGCACCAAATGGGGACCGCGCGTAAAAATGCGGCGGCCGTCCGACGACCGTCCAGCGTGAAATTTCAGGACGCCGACCGACGAACGTCGCAATTTCTCCGAATTTTCGATCGGCTCGAGAGCGTTATTCGGTTAAACCGATAACGAAACGAGCCCTCGATTACGAGATTGACGTGGCGCGTCCAATCGATTCCGAGCGAAGCTCTGTACACTCGTAATTTCGCCGCGCGCGACGGCCCACTCGACTGTCGCCCGTATTTTTGCTGCCTTTTTTACCGTTTGTCGCGAATCGGACCCAACTTAACCAGAGATCTTTAGGGACAAAATGTTACTTTGAGTCGACGAGTATCCTCCATGATATGGGGAACCTCGACAGGGTTGATGATTGTTTGCCACCCGTTTGGTAGCTTAGGGGGTGGATTTTAAGCTTATTTTTGCTATCTTTTATTCGTTTGTTGCTAATCAGACCCAACTTGATAAACTAGAGATCAAACATCCTTAGAGACAAAATGTTACTTTGAGTCGAGGTGGGTCGACGAGTATCCTCGATGGTATGGAGAACCTTGACAGGGTTGGTAATTGTTTGTCACCCCTTTGGTAGCTTAGGGGGTGGATTTTAAGCTTATTTTTGCTGTCTTCTTTACCGTCTGTCGCGAATCGGACCCAACTTAACCAGAGATCTTTAGGGACAAAATGTTACTTTGAGTCGACGAGTATCCTCCATGATATGGGGAACCTCGACAGGGTTGATGATTGTTTGAAACCCCTTTAATAGCTTAAGAGGTGGATTTTAAGCTTATTTTTGCTATCTTATATTCGTTTGTCGCGAATCGGACCCAACTTAACCAGAGATCTTTAGTGGCAAAATGTTACTTTGAGTCGAGGTGGGTCGACGAGTATCCTCGATGGTATGGAGAACCTTGACAGGGTTGATGATTGTTTGTCACCCCTTTGGTAGCTTAGAAGGTGGATTTTAAGCTTATTTTTGCTATCTTTTATTCGTTTGTCGCGAATCGGACCCAACTTAACCAGAAATCTTTAGGGACAAAATGTTACTTTGAGTCGACGAGTATCCTCCATGATATGGGGAACCTTGACAGGGTTGATGATTGTTTGAAACCCCTTTGGTAGCTTAGGAGGTGGATTTTAAGCTTATTTTTGCTATCTTTTATTCGTTTATTGCTAATCAGACCCAACTTAACAAACCAGAGATCAAACATCTTTAGGGACGAAATGATACTTTGAGTCGAGGTGGGTCGACGAGTATCCTCGATGGTATGGAGAACCTTGACAGGGTTGATGATTGTTTGAAACCCCTTTGGTAGCTTAGAGGGTGGATTTTAAGCTTATTTTTGCTATCTTTTATTCGTTTATTGCTAATCAGACCCAACTTAACAAAGCAGAGATCAAACATCTTTAGGGACGAAATGTTACTTTGAGTCGAGGTGGGTCGACGAGTATCCTCGATGGTATGGAGAACCTTGACAGGGTTGGTAATTGTTTGTCACCCGTTTGGTAGCTTAGGAGGTGGATTTTAAGCTTATTTTTGCTATTTTTTATTCATTTGTTGCTAATCAGACCCAACTTAACCAGAAATCTTCAGGGACAAAATGTTACTTTGAATCGAGGTGGGTCGACGAGTACTCATCGATGATATGGAGAACCTTGACAGGGTTGGTAATTGTTTGTTACCCGTTTGGTAGCTTAGGAGGTGGATTTTAAGCTTATTTTTGCTATCTTTTATTCGTTTGTCGCGAATCGGACCCAACTTAACCAGAAATCTTCAGGGACAAAATGTTACTTTGAGTCGACGAGTATCCTCCATGATATGGGGAACCTTAACAGGGTTGATAATTGTTTGTCACCCCTTTGGTAGCTTAGGGGGTGAATTTTAAGCTTAGTTTTGCTATCTTTTATTCGTTCATTGCTAATCAGACCCAATTTAACAAACCAGAAATCAGATATCTTTAGGGGCAAAATGTTACTTTGAGTCGAGGTGGGTCGACGAGTATCCTCGATGATATAGGGAACCTTGACGTTGATGATTGTTTGTCACCCCTTTGGTAGCTTAGGGGGTGGATTTTAAGCTTATTTTTGCTATCTTTTATTCGTTTATTGCTAATCAGACCCAACTTAACAAACCAGAGATCAAACATCTTTAGGGACAAAATGTTACTTTGAGTCGACGAGTATCCTCCATGATATGGGGAACCTCGACAGGGTTGATGATTGTTTGAAACCCCTTTGGTAGCTTAGGGGGTGGATTTTAAGCTTATTTTTGCTATCTTTTATTCGTTTGTCGCGAATCGGACCCAACTTAACCAGAGATCTTTAGTGGCAAAATGTTACTTTGAGTCGAGGTGGGTCGACGAGTATCCTCGATGGTATGGAGAACCTTGACAGGGTTGATGATTGTTTGTCACCCCTTTGGTAGCTTAGAAGGTGGATTTTAAGCTTATTTTTGCTATCTTTTATTCGTTTGTCGCGAATCGGACCCAACTTAACCAGAAATCTTTAGGGACAAAATGTTACTTTGAGTCGACGAGTATCCTCCATGATATGGGGAACCTTGACAGGGTTGGTAATTGTTTGTCATCCGTTTGATAGCTTAGGAGGTGGATTTGAACCTTATTCTTGCTATTTTTTATTCATTTGTTGCTAATCAGACCCAACTTAACAAACCAGAGATCAAACATCTTTAGGGACGAAATGATACTTTGAATCGAGGTGGGTCGACGAGTATCCTCGATGGTATGGAGAACCTTGACAGGGTTGGTAATTGTTTGTCATCCTTTTGGTAGCTTAGGAGGTGGATTTGAAGCTTATTCTTGCTATCTTTTATTCGTTTGTTGCTAATCAGACCCAACTTAACAAACCAGAAATCAGACATCTTTAGGGGCAAAATGTTACTTTGAGTCGAGGTGGGTCGACGAGTACTCATCGATGATATGAGAAACCTTGAGAGTAATAATTAATATTTTCATATGAAATTTTTACAAGTAATAGTTCAAGAAATGTACTTTCGTAAACATGAAACATTTATCAGAAAAAGTTTGACAGTTACGCCCAAAAAATTCTTGAATATTGCCTTAATCTTAACTGAATTATTTTACTTAATGATGATTTTGACCAAATTGGCAAATGGAAATCAACTTTCCTTTAAAGTATTTAAAAAATAATGATCTAACGGAGGATTACATAAATTTTCAAATAATTATATTGACATATATTATACAATATTAGTTTGAACTTGTGGAGGACCATAATAATCCACTTAAGGGTTAAGAATGTCCTCTTGTACCCCAATATTACAACAAAATTTGTCCTAAAGTGGGTCACGTGCACACCCCTACCCTGAGGACTATGATTCGTGTTTGTTGACCATTTTGAGGAGGAGGTCCACGTCACGACACGATTCAGAGTTCATACTAAAATCACCATGTCAACCCCAATTTATATTCCGTAAACACTCGTACGTACATCTACGAGTCGCGAAGCACCGAGAGTGTTCTCCGTCTCTGTTTTTGGAAATGCTCGAGGGTTGGCTGATTGTCGGGAAGGTAGCCTCGACGGGAGATTAAGAGTCGTCGCGAAAGGGCATCCGCGTCGCGAGGGAGGGTGAAAACGCGGGGCAAGATCGGTTCGCGTGACCGCCTAGACTCAGCCGAACAAAAGGTTTCTCGTATTTGTGAATCGCAAATCGAATTAAACTCTCAACCGGCACGCCATTCCTGATCGCGATCCGTCGTTGCGTATAAATGGAAAGGATCGCGATAGAGCGAGTCAAGTGAGTTGCGGAACGTATTCACGACCTCTGCACCGCGTCTCACTTCAAAACCGTCTGCATCGCGCCTCCGATCCTTTCCGACGCGAGTTATCGGAACAATTTTTTTTCTCCTTTCTTCCTGACGGTAATCGATCGCACTCCGCGACCCCTTTCGCGTGTGTCGCTCGGTCGAATCGTAAAGGAAGAACCGTATTTACGCTCGACCGTATCCGTCGATCGGCATTTACACGGTCGAGCTGACGCGATCCGCGATCCGCGATTCGACTCGACGCCGTCCATCGATTAATTTCTAGAGCGGCCTCGAGCGTAAACCAGAGTTCTTCGAATCGTTCCGGGATGCTGTTGCACAACCAGACTATCGTCAACAGTCCACTGGCTTTCATGGGCGAGGAGACCGGGTGTGTCTAAACTCTCCATCTAACGTATTACTCTTCCGCGATAAGAAGCCACAGTTTACTAACTCGCCTACTGTGCGTACGCGAGAAGTTGGCTAGTGCTCCGCCAGTGACCCGAGTTCCTTTCACTAGCCAACTTTTCGCGAGAGAACAGTACCTCGATGGGAAAACGTTTAGCGAACGCTCGTTCCTCGAAAGAAGATCTTGGCGCGTTCGAATTCCTTTCCGTCCACGAGCCGGAAACTAAACTTTGCTTGTTTGCACGCCATTCAGACATGTCCCGTCGATGCGGGAAAGATTCTTGGGATGGAACGTGCCCCCGGATCACTCGGACCTCGTGCACCCCCACTGGAGAGGGTACCTCGCGCCAGGAAAATATTGGCATATTGGACTGGCGCTCATCTACACTATGCTGACAGTAATGTCTTTCGTGGGAAACGGTTGCGTCATATGGATATTTAGCACGTAAGTCTACGCATCGCGTGAATATCAAATTTTTTATACATTATATGCATGCCTATAACTCTTTACTGAATACGTATTTATCGAATAAAGATTGCAAAAATAATATAATTCAATATCCAGAGGAACAAGCCTTAAACGAGATAGAGTATTGTGCTTTTGAAAGTTTTTGTCCCAAGTTGTGTATACTCTTAAAACTAGTTAGCTATGACGCTTAACGAATATTTCAAACTTAAACAGCTTGATAGGTGCAAAGATCGACGGTGGTGGCGCCATCCCCCGACAATGGCCGATATCGTTCCTTCGGGGTGGTAGATTTCCCGCTCGAACGCGAGGGTGGTGTACCGACCACCGGTTAACCTACCCCAGGGTTCTACCCTTCGAACGAAACTCATTGGAACGTGTGCTTTCAGATCAAAGTCGTTGAGGACAGCTTCGAACATGTTCATAGTTAGCCTGGCGGTGTTCGACTTGATAATGTGCATAGAGATGCCCATGTTCGTGGCAAACTGCTTCATGGAACGGATGATCGGTTGGGAAGTGGGCTGTGACGTCTACGGGGTCCTCGGCTCTATTTCCGGTATGGGACAGTCGATTACCAACGCAGCCATCGCCTTCGATCGATACAGGTCTCGACGAGCGCCGTCTAATCTCTCGTTTTTCCCTCATCGATTGCTCTCCCCCGTTCTCGAGGATCGATTCGAGCTTCGTTCGTTTCCGTAGGACCATTTCCTGCCCGATCGACGGACGGCTCAACTCCAAACAGGCGGCGGTGATCGTCGCTTTCACGTGGTTCTGGGTGTCGCCGTTCACCGTTCTGCCGCTGTTGAAAATCTGGGGTCGATTCACAACCGGTAACGAAACGCTTTAACGAGAAACGTCCCGAATCCCCCAATTTTGATCCGCGTTACCCATTGCTTTTTAGAGGGCTTCCTAACCACATGCTCGTTCGACTTCCTCACGGAGGATGAAGACACCAAAGTCTTTGTTATGAGCATTTTCCTTTGGTCCTACGTGATACCTCTAACCTTCATCGTTTACTTTTACTCGCAGCTGCTCAAGTCTATTCGCAATCACGAGAAAATGCTGCGCGAACAGGTACAAATCTCCATCCGTACGACTCCATTTAACGATTCCTCTCCGCGTAAGGAACGATCGTCCGATTCTAACGCGTGTTTACCGGCGTCTAGGCTAAGAAGATGAACGTGAAATCGCTGGTCTCGAATCAGGACAAGGAGAGAAGCGTCGAACTTAGGATCGCCAAAGTAGCGTTCACGATCTTCTTCCTGTTCTTGCTTGCCTGGACACCGTACGCTACCGTCGCCATGATAGGAGCGTTCGGAAATCGGTAATTAAACCGCGTAATTCCTTCAAACTACACACTTTGACTCGTGAACGATTCTAGAACCCGTAGCACGACCGAGCATCGAATATTTTTCTCTATTTCACTTACTCCGTCGAATCGATCGGAGACAGCGATTCATAACCGTGGATACTTTGGTTGCAGGGAAATGCTAACGCCTATATCTACGATGTTACCTGCCGTGTTCGCGAAAACAGTCTCGTGCATCGATCCGTGGATTTACGCGATCAATCATCCAAGGTACGCCAAAACGAAACAACTCGTCTAGTTTTCGCGATACGGGTTGACGCGACTATCAACGATCATCTTCCTTTCCTGTCGCTTAGGTACCGACAAGAGCTGCAAAAGCGTTGCAAGTGGATGGGCATTCACGAACCGGAACCGCATCACGACACTGCTTCCGCTCAGACTGAAAAGCTGAAGTCGGACGACGCGTAATAAACGACGACGAATCATCGAATCTCGATCCGCCAGCGGATAAGATTCGTTTCTCAGCGTCCCGGTCGAGATCCACCGTAAAAAAATAAAGCCACCACCGGTGCCGATCTCGATCTTTGACCTACGATTTCTACTCTCTGGTCGTGGTCCCGTGCCTGGCTACGCAAGTCGGACCGTGGAAAATACCCATAACGTCGTGTACGCCGATACTATCGATTGTACTATTATTAAAGCATCGTTAAAGCAAACTTGTTTAACCATCGTTTTATGCGCCCACCTTTTTAACCCTCTGAGTGCTGAATGTTCCTGACCAAAGTGGTCGTAAATAATAAAAATTATTTTTAAAACACTGACAATCGTCTTGCATGTAGGACGCGTACGTGCTTCCTTTTCGCGAAGACGTTGTCCCTTTCAGATATAATTTTTTGTATTTAAATTGCTTATTGTGCTCGCTATTTTACCAATAAAAATCAACACTGAAACATCAAAGAAATCAAACATTGTATCGAAGGCAATTTTAAGTAGAATATCTTCACGAAATTCGAAGAAAATCGAACGGGTAATCTTGGTGGCTTCGTAACGATCGTGTAAAAAAATCCAATCTCGAATAATGCATCTTTAATAAAATATTGTTGTGGTTGTCGTTAAAATGTGCCAGTAGCTGTATACGCGGGAACATCGAATATATTTTGTCCGTGGAACGTCGTTTTGAAGGTAGTGACTACGTAATGGGAGTCAAGCTTCCCTTAGAGTTTGTGCAAATCCACCTTCTTATCTTTTTAAAAGTTCGTCCAAGGTAAGGTCCTCATAAATAGTACGAATTGCATCTTCAACAGCTTACGAGAGAGGACTTTCGTGGGCATAATAGCTGTCCCTATTAGCGAGCCTGTCCCATTAATGTCCTTTTATATTTAAATAAATGGTCGACAAAAACCTGACAAAATCGTGAAGCGAAGCATTGTTTTCAATAAAGTTACAATACTGAGATATATTTTGCGAAGGTCCATATTACAAACTATCACGATATAGATTCAAACCATTAATCTTGAAATTCTATTTGTTCAAAATTTGAATAACTTAAAGCGATGACACATTTAATTTGAAAATCGTGAAATTTATACATAATATCACGTATCGTTGTATCTCCCTTTTTTTTTTTGTCTATTCCATTTGAAAAAATATTGATGAGCTTGAAATGAAAATATTTTAATTAAAAAATTTTAGGTCTCGATAAATTTTTGTTTCTTCCGTATGCACCCTCTATATTAAACTGTGGAGTGACATTTTTGTACTGCTTTTTCTATTTGTCACAACGAATGCCTCTCTCCTCTTCGCTAAATAATTCATTCACGAATTGCGACTGGCGTTCCCATACAACTTTATATTTTCAAAAGCTAATCTCTTGCGTTTGCTTGCGCAAAGTTAACGTAGAAAAACCACTCGAAATACATACTAACTCTGTTCGTTTAAAGTTTAAGATTCATTCATAGAATAAATTTCAATTTCATTTTTTTAACAAACAATCAAAGAGGCAAGTACCTGCTTTTGTACGAGTCATTATCCCGGTAATCAAAAGTATTATACGAATATCATTTTTCGAACGTTGCAGGACGAGAGAATTATT